>NW_026019674.1:0-6772 GCF_900185275.1 Solanum verrucosum
GAGATTGAGTCTTGAATCCGGAATTAGAGTTTGAGATGTTTGAATTTGGTTGAAGATCTTGGTGGAATTTTGGAGAGGGTTTAGAGAGAGTTTTTGGATGTTTGAGAAATGTTTTAGAGACTTGGAATGAACTAATGATATATAGGGAATATCATATGCCCTTTTGGAAAAAAAATTGTCCAACACTTAGAAAAATTAATGGGGCGGGTGAACAGTGTTTCGGCTTACTGGAAATGGCACTTTTCTGCCGGCGAGGTTTTACGAAAATGGTTATAACTCCTTCATCCTAACTCGGAATGAGGCGAAACAAATTGCGTTGGAAAGCTAACTCACAAAGCTTTAATTTTGATAGTTTGAGCTCCTTCCAGTTCCTTGTGTGCTGAGAGATATGCCCCTTTAAAGTTGACCCTCAAAATCGCATTTTTTGCGATTTTCGAATTTTGATACGGTTGTTCTAAAATTCGGGTTAGACTCATTTCCCACTCAATTTGACCCCCTGAATAAGAATATGAAGTCGAATTTCCGAAATGATGCACGGATTTTGAGATATATGGAAATTACAATTTTAGGTGTTTCCGAAGCACATTTTCGGGCATTTTTGGGGTCGTTTCAATACTAATCTTGGCGTCTAATCGATTATTGCTTGATTAATTTAGGATAGGCTTGCAATGGAATTAATTTTGATAAACTTTATGGGGTTTTACTGTTCTTCTCACATAATGTTCTAACATGATCACTGTTTAAACTTGGTCAAATTTGGTAGCATCATTGGTTGATCGGTTTTTCTCCGTCAATTTGGCTCCAAATATTTGTCATCCAAGTCTTGGTACTTCATAACAGTAACTAAATTATTTAATTGTCACCATAATTTATGCGTTAACACTTGGGTAAACTTTAAATTGTTAATATTCTCCGTATTTGTTTAAGTCAACACTTTCACTGATCCCTTAATCTCTGAATTGTTTAATTTATGGATTTCATATTTCTTGCTAATTTCCTTAATTGTCCGAGTACAGTAAATCATTAATTTGTGAATATTACTTTGGGGGTAATTATATTACGTCGTGAATAATTATGTTTCCTTGCTTGCTTGTATCAATTAGTGTTTGTCTTAATTTATTCTTTCCTTGCTTGTTACGTGGTATTATGCTGAACTGAATTTGTTTACCTTAATTAAAAGTGAGACTGATTTCTTACTTAGTTTATATTTGGTAATTGGTTTGATTGATTTAGGTAATAAATAAATAAAATAAAATAAATGTATCTACTGATTGGCTCTATTTTATTAAAGGAAAATAATATTTCAAAATTGGCTCCCGTTAATTAACACATTTTCCCTTCCTGAGATTTTTGAACACTCTCACATTCTGACATTGTTCACACCTTACTTGAATACTAAAAATATTGCTCTCTACTCTAAAAAAAAGAAAGAATTAAGCTTTTCGGTAAACGCATTAAAGCTCCTCTACTCGCTATTTTACTGTGTTCATGTCGGTTATTGGACTAAGTGTGGGTCTTCATTGTTGTTAAACACTTCTGCTTTAACTGGTTAGTTGTTCTTTCATTAGTTTAATTTCATCTTGCATTATTATTTTGAATATTGTTGTGTGTTTGAATGAATAAAACGAAGCACCCGGTTTTGTTTTGATGTTGCGATTATTTTGCCATTATATCTATGTGTTTCATTATCCCTTCTAGCAGGTTTTGAACTTAGAGTTCAAGATGTTGAAGAGTCACCTAGAACAATTCCGGACGAAGCCATTATATTTAAGTTTATTTTAATGTTGTATATTTTATTCATTTGTTCTTTATCTTGGCTTGTAATATTGTGTAAACTCTAACTCTACTATATATGAAGGAATTTGGGGCAATCGTCTAAGGGGGAGGGGTATACGTGCTAATTGTTTTTTTTTTACTTAGTTATGTCTATTTGTGTTTGAGTGCTATTTCATCGTAAATCATAAGTTGGTGGAATATTTCTAAATAGGTGGTTTTAAAATCATTATTTGTTTATAACCTTTACTCACTTAAAATCTATAAGCTTAATGTCAAAATAAATTTCTAAAATTGGTGAATTTGTTTCATGCTAGTCTTGTGAGTTGATTATCCTAACTAACCGGTTGGTATCAACTTCAGTGTAGTAATTAATCAATTCAGCTAATTAAGTAATGTTAATTGATATATGTAGTATGTTGATCACCTAGAAATCATGCCTATAGGAGCAGTAAATTTTAATCTATCAATCACTTAAAAATCATGTATATAGATTTATTAATCAATTTTCAGCATGTCATTAAAACCTAAAATTGTAAATCAATGTCTAGCTAATAACATATTAGTATTTGTAATTTGCAATAGATAGCATGTCTATAAGATCTCAATATCTTACTTATTATTTGGGCATAAATATCATGCATATAGGCTTAAATTTTAGTTTATCCTTATCTAGAAATTCTACCTATAGGAATAATTTCAGCTTGTTAATTCAACAGTTAGGTTTTAATAAATTTCAATAGGCAACTTTTCAGCATGCTAACAAACCTAAAAGAAGTGAATCTAAACTGTTTCCATCTTTAGTTTATCTGTCAATATGAGTTATTAGTTATTTTCTGCGTTAATTCATTTAGAAATCATGCCTATAGGACTTTATTAACACGATTGATATAATATTTTCAACATGATAATCACTTAGATAGCATATCTATAGACTTTTAATAATTTTCAGCATGTTAAATAACTAAATAACCTCCAGCATGTTTAAAATGAAATCTGCCTGAAATATTTAATTTCTGCAACAATAAACTGTTTTAGTAATATTTTTGCCATTTTGAAATCAGTATAGTAATATTTTTCCGAACTAAAATCTGCTTCTTACTTGTTCTGCCACTTAAAATTAATTTTCTGCATCTGCTACTTGCTGTCCCGATTAAATCTTGTTCGAATTAATTTCTGCACTGTTTTGCCACTTAAAATAAGCTACTAAAATCAGTTTCTGCATATTAATCAATGCCATTCTGGCACTAGCTCATCTCTAGACTTAAAATTTGCTCTATTTTGAGATTGTTAGTTGAATTAATTAGCAACTGTTTTCCTCATAATATCTATGCCCGATTGAAATTAACTGTTAATACTTGTTCATTGATTATACACCCACACACCTAAGCATGAGGCCTTTTCACATTACTTGTGCTTGCTAGCATGTTCAATAAAATCTAGAGGCCAATATGAGACCCTATGTACTAAATGCTTGTCCAAATTGTTTGACTTGGTGTCTAGGTGGGCCTATTAGGAACCTTTATTTTATTTTTAGTCTAAAACCTCTTAATAGTAGTCCAATGCCTCTTGGACCTTAAGCAGGGACGTTAGGCACCTTTTAAAGAAGAAAAATGCGGTGGTGGGGTAGGGGTAGTTTAGGCCCTACGAAGATGATGACATCGACTCAAGCTTAAAGCGACAAACCTTGGTTTTTCCTGTCCGTACACGGAAGCCTATCGAAAAAAATAAAGAAAAGTTGAGTGTTGATCCGTAAAGTCTGTCAGAGTCTCCCTTTTCCCTTTTTTCTTGTATGTGTTTTATAATTATAAATATTTGGGGTATTTAATAACAATAAAAAATTGATTCGCCTATCTATTGTTGTATATTCTGTCTTCTCGCTTATCCTCTATAACTGTTTCATGTTTAATATTATGTTATCACTTAATCTTGCATGCTTAACTAATTAATTTTAAAAATCAAGGTGCCCTTAATTGTTAAATATTATGTTATCACTTAGTCTTGTATTCTTAACTAATTAATTAAAAAACTAAAGTGCCCTTAATTGTTAAATATTATGTTATCACTTAGTCTTGTATGCTTAACTAATTAACTAAAATAACTAAACTGCCCTTAATTGTTAAATATTATGTTATCACTTAGTCTTGCATGCTTAACTAATTAATTAAAATAGCTAAAGTGCCCTTAATTGTTACATATTATGTTATCACTTAGTAAGCATGTTTAATTTAAATAACCTAAATAAATGAAATGACCTTAATTGCTACTTGTAACCCTCACATAAATTGCATGAGATACGGCTAGAACCCACATTTGTGGACCTCGAGGGATGCTTAACACCTTTCCCTCAAGGTAACCTGAACCCTTACCCGATCTCTGGTTCGTTGACCTCTAGTTAGATTTAGTTAGGTTAGATAGGTTCCCTAACACGCCTTAATTTGTTAGGTGACACAACTCTTCAATCCACTCAAAGCCAAAAGAGTTGTTAGGTCGAAAGTTGTTTTTGCGAAAAACGGGGCGCGACAATGTCTATCATTGTGACTCAATTTCTATCAATATATTTATATTAAATAATGAATTTTATTATTTTATTATCGTTTTTTATTTGAACATGATTAGCTAAACCCTTTATCTCGGGTTTTCATGAAACCTTAATTTGGTTGAATTGTTTGACTTTGTTTTTCTATTAATCTAGCTGTTTTAGTTAACTTTGTTCAACTATATGTTAACTGTTGTTTAATTGAAGAGCTCTCAATTGAATGCTCCATTATATCTGTATTAATGCAACATTTTAATGGTTGAATTATTTGCTTCTGTTTCCTATTAATCTAGCTGTTTTAGTTCCCTTTGGTCAACTATATGTTAATTGTTGTTTAATTGAAGATCTCTCAAGTGAACAAAGGGAGCCATTATATCTTGTTTTATTTGGAAAAGACCATAGGACTAGTTTGTTTTTGAACACCACTTCCGAATAATCAAGGAACGGACTGCTAGAATTCAAAAGTGGAACTTAGGGATAACTCTACTTTGTTGTGATTTTTGTGAGTTGATTGATTTATTATCTAGGATTAACTCGGGAAAATAATTCTAGGATAATGTTGCTACTTTGTTGCTGAGTTCTATTAGAGGAACACATCATTCATTCATCAACACAATTGGGAATATTAAAATAATAGGCATCATATGCGAATTCTCTTTACTTTAACTACTTGTAGTTTAGCTTCTTTTTAGTTGATTTTAGTTCAATTAGTTAATTAATGTATAGAAATTCAATTATAATTGTTCAACATGTTAACTTTGGAATATCAGAACTACTATTTTTAAAATTATATTTGCAGCGTGACCTTATCCTTTTAGAACAAGTTTTGGTGTAATTAGGGAGTATATTGTTAAAGCATGATATTTGAACACAATTTCATAATACATAGATCTGCAGCCATGCTTTCATTTTAGTGACACTCCCAAATGTTGTCAGCTGAAATAGTAATGGTTGAGTACCTATATAGTTAAGAGCACTGTAATTCTCTAATAGAACCATCTGTCCATGAAGATCCACTAGGTCTCTGCCTACTCTCATCAACTCTTCAGATTCTCTAATCTCAGCAATGCTATCTCTAAGTACCTACAGTTGCCAAAAGAAATGATCTTGCATAAATGTTCATTTTACCCTTAATAACAATTTTATAGCCACACAAACATGTATAACTTGTTTTAGACTACATGTTTCAAAAGTTTTTATTTCTTTGTTAAACTTGGTGTGAAGTCAAAGAACATCACAAATATTGGGATGGATGAAGTAATATTTATACATGTAAACAAAAATGTATGATGATGTAGTGATGAAAAGGTCAAAATGCATTTGAATATGGGTAAAACACCTCATGTAGAAGAGTATTATCATCTAAACGAGCTTAATAGCCCATTAATTGGTTTTGAAATTTAATTAGTTTTAAGTATATGTCAATCTAAACTAGTACAACACAAGATAGTGTATATGGAAAAGAAATGGATACCTTCAATTGAATGATATAATCTTCTTCTTTTTCGATGAAGAAAGTGCTGAACCTATCGATTCGTTTCCCAAAAGATTGACAAAATCATTCACCTCTTTGGAGTTTATTAGCATAAAATCAACTTCAATTGTTTCTTTAGATCCTTGTAAGACAGGAATTTATCCTGCCATTCTGGTAAAGTCTCTTCTATGAGCTCAGCAACATCATTAACATCCTTCTGAAACTTCATGATTCCTCAATTTCCTTTCTACCACCAATCAACGAGCATTGGAATTGGTCCACACATGCTTCTCAATATTGAAATACCATTCTCGCTGTATATGTTTTTGCTCACTATACCCTCATTCCTTTAATCCTTCCTTTTGCCTCTTTTTTACTTTTCACTCAAAGGAACATAGTTACAGAGTTTCCCAATCACTAAAATTGTTGGAAAAAATCCGATAAAGGTCGAGTCAGGTTGTATTCATTTTTCTAAAAGAAAAAATTAGTTTATTTATTATTAATTTAAAATTTTGAGTCAATTATCATATACGTATTTATCTATTTAATTTGTAATAATTTTAACTATTTGTGACAATAACTCTAAATAATAAAATAGTAACATTATATATATAATACTTGCATTATTATATGAAAAATTACGTGGTTAAGCAAATTTATACTATTTAATAAATCATCATTAATTATAGGGAAAAGGGTCAAAAATGCCCTTTAACTATGCGAAAGGAACAAAAATGTCCCCCGTTTATAGTTTGGCTCAAAAATACCCTTATCGTCAATACTTTGGTCCAGAAATGCCCCTATAGTTACAAAATGGGTCAAAAATGCCCTTTTCCGAATAAATATTTTTTTTTCTTTTTAAACACACCTTTTCCTAATTAAAATATTATTAAAGAACACTATTCTTGTTTTCTTTTTTGTAAAATCACTTTAACAAATAAAAATGTAGGAAATATTTTTTTCTTCTTAATCTCATTATATCAATT
>NW_026019675.1:0-2073 GCF_900185275.1 Solanum verrucosum
AATGGTGTAGTTGACAATTTTGGTGTATATTTTATCTTTAAAAAGTTAGTCGATTCCTTTATATCTTTCCCAGATTTTCTCTCAACTAAAAGAAATCTCCAATCTTTTTTTTTCTCCAAAAACCATAACCCCTTTCAACAGTGACTAAGAGGGAATATATAGGGGATTTTAGGGTTTGAAAATGGGGGGAAAGGGATGAAAAAAATTGGATTCAAAGGCCTACTTCGAAATTCAAAAATTCAAAATTCTTTCACCATTGAAGGGAGGCATGCATTTTTCTGAAATTTTTTCCCTATTTCGAAAGGGGAAAGGCCGAATCGACGCCTTAAATCGACTCTAATGTCCTTTTGATGTCACGTGGACTCATCCCACAACCCCAAGGACGAAAATAGCAGCTGGAAACACGCTATCGATGTTGCTGCTATCGTGTATTCTGTTGGACTGCTGTAGTCGTTTCTGGGAATTGTATACTGTTCCTGGCTCTTTTTTTAGAATAAAAAGTGGATGGGTTGGGTCGGGTCAGAGGGAATGGGTCGGTTGAGTGGAATTGTTGTTGGGTTGCTGTTGTATATTGTTGCTGGATATGGTATGGACCTAGGTATGCGTGGAATGGGCTGCTGAGAAATCATAATTGGGCCAAGAAATGTTGAAAATTGGGCTGCTGGAGGGTTGTCTAGGCTTTTGGAAATTGCTGAATAAATGGTCCTATTTGGTTTCTTACATTGAGTTTATGGTGAGGTAAGAAAAGGTGTTAGATTGGAATTTAAGAGATAGCCGAATTGAGTTAAATTAACAAATTCGACTAAATTCTAAGTGAGTTGGATTAATATTAATTAATTAACGAGTTTCTTAATTTTAACGAAATAAAATAATTAACTTAATAAAAATAATTAATTCAACAACATAGCTATAATTCAAACTAAATTAGATTAATAAAGCGTTTACTGTTAATAATAATAATAATAATAATAATGATTTTTTTTAAAGATAGTTTTCAAGTATTTATACAATATGTTTTGTTACATACGTAACAATATAAAACATGCTTATTATTTAAAAAAATTAAAATATTATAAAAGTGAATAAAATTCTAAAAAAAAGAAATATTTTGAAACATATTTTGAATTTCTATAAAATCAATTATTTCAAATAGTTTGAGATTAAAGAAGCTCGAAAATTAATTATTATCGGGGAGGGTCAAAATTAGGTGTCAACAACTGTCCCTCGTTTTACTCGGATTGATGCGAGAAATTCGAGGAAAATGAAATTGACGAATCCAATTTTGACCGACCACGTCCTCATCTTTGGAAAGGGATTTGGTACGGACTTTAAGAATTATGGCCGAACCCCGGAAATGGGTTTACTACATATCTCAGGCCATATGAGAATTCAGGCCACTTGTAGTTCGATACGCTTGATTTCACGCATGATTTTGACAGAATTCATAAGTCATCCCGATATCGGATTATGAAGAGACCAGAACGCTCGAGAATAAAATTTAAGAGCAAATGTTGGATTACAACCGAGTTTTCAACATTGATTTTGCCTACATATCCCCCAACTTAGGAAATCAGGCTGCTTGTAGTTCGACTCAATCGGTTGAAAAGGAAAATCTCTTATGTCTAGATATCCTTCGATTCAGGAGGAGTGACAAAGTAAGTCGAGTATGAAAAGGAGGTTTGCAACCTCTTAGTCATGAATGTGGTGCACTTCACACCCATAATTAAGAACTTACACAGACACAATTTCCAATGCTTTTGGTGCATTGTCACTCATATTGGAAAGTTGCTTCCGGTAGAGACCAAAAAATTTCCGGATGCGAAATTGAAACCGACAAACCCAAAGAAAACCCACATGCCTTCTGGTAGGGGTGTGGTTTGATTGTGGTGGAAGTAGCTCCTCTGCTCGCGTCATAAGAGTTTGGCACTCCTCTTTGGATTATGTCCCAGTTCGCTGCTAAGAAAAAGTTCCACGTTGTGCTGCATCCTTTTTTATGTCGTCCACACTTGTGGTTCGTTTTGGAGAATTCATCCTTTCGGATACTCTCGACAAAGACTGAGATAAAGACTCATT
>NW_026019676.1:0-11209 GCF_900185275.1 Solanum verrucosum
TATTCTTGAAATTTACCCTATTGTCTAAGTATGCTCCATCTTTGGTGTCTAACCGAAGGGATGAGATGAGTCGATTTGTGACCGGTGTGTCCGACCTAGTTAAGGAAGAGTGTCGTACGACAATACTCCATGATGATATGAACATTTCTAGGCTCAGAGTGGTATGATCAATCTATTGAGGAGACCAAACTTAAGAGGAAGAATAGGGACTTGAAGAGGTCTAGGTCCGATGAGCAAGGTCAACCTAGGTTCAAGAAGAGCTATCTCTTCAAGCACTCCTAGGGTTAACCAAGAGAAAGGAAGTGGACCTCAATTTTCTAAACCTACTTATCACAACTGTGGAAAGAAGCATCATGGAAGTGCCTAGCCGGTACTAGTGGGTGTTATATGTCACACCCCGAGCCTACACCCCAGACGTGGCTGGGACTGGGAACCATTGTTGGCACAAGCGAACCCTTAGCCTAGCTTACTTACTCAGCGAAGAGTCTATGCATAGTTATAATGATCAATAGCACTATACTCACTTGAATAATAAAATACTGAGAATGCTTAAAAATCAAACATTCAACTTGGCCAAATGGCAACTCAAGTCTTAACATATGAAATGAAATGTAAAGACAACTGAACTACTACTGTCTGACTGTCTATGAAGCCTCTAAAACAAAAAGGATGTCGGGACAAGACCCCGATCATCCTAACAATGAAATACTGAAAGCAAATGATAAAAAGAGTCCTCTGAAATGCAAGAGGCTCACCAACTGACTCTGAGTGCTCAACTGGATCAAACGAGGCGCTGGATGCTGATCCTGGTTACCTGCGTCTGCATCATAATAAGATGCAGGCCAACTGGCATCAGTACATTGAATGTACGAGTATGCGAGTTGGAATGCTAAACACAACTTAAGCTTGAAAAGATCTGAAAGGAACACTTACCTTGGCTTTACTCAACTCCTGAATAACTTAACTCAATATAAAGCAATAAACATATGCAATATATAAAAGCTTGTAAAACAGTAGAAAACAACTTAGTTCGTTAAAGAAAATGCAATAACAAACTCAACTTTACTCATTATAAAGTAATATAGTTTTGTGGGAGATTCTCTAACCGACAACCACCACTATGAGCCTAAGTGGTGATACAACGTCTTGCCCACGCTGCCAGAACTGTCCTATACTTTGCCGTCATATAGAACGCTTAACTAAGTGGATCCACTAGTCTATGCTAAAAGCATCTTAAGGAGTCATCTAAAAAGTATGATCATTTACTACCCATGATGGCTACATGGTTTATGGAGACTTGAGTTAATATGAACTCGCATCCCCATATCGGTGCTCAATACTACTCCCAAAATATACTTAGCTCATATGTTTTAAAACAAACTTCTTTCTTTGGTTTGAGATAATTACTCAAAACTTAGCTTAAAAGCTCTCTTGGAATCGGTGTTCCCTTTCTTGCTCAAATGTGAAAACATTTTAAACTCTTGGGAATACTTAGTTCCCTTATAGCTTTTTGAGAAATGAACTCAACTCTTTACTCTTTGCTTAACTTGAAACTTAAGTCTTAAAACAAAGTTAAAACGTTTGTGAAAGACTTTGAAAAACTTTAAACTTCTCTTGACTTGCTTCTTAACTTCTAGACTTGACTTTAACTTCTCTTGACTTTGATTCTAACTTTCCTTGAATTGGATTATGGATTCAAGGTTCATGATCTCATGTTTATGGATGATTTCATGATTTAGATGTACCTTAGAGTGTTGGAATCAACTAGAAACATAGGTACATTGCAAGGAACAAGTACGAAAAGGTAGGGACGAATGGGGAGAACTGACGTCCCTGACACTCTAAGAGGCGCGGGGCACCAGCCCTCAAAATTCAAAAATGGGTCTAGGGCGCGCTGGCTGGTGCGGCACCCCAAGGGTGAAAGTTCAGAGACCCTTTTGGGGCCGCTGGCTGGCGCGATGCCCCATCCCTATCCCCAAGTGTTTGACGACTTTTCTTCTCCGTTTTCATCTCTAAACCCTCTAAACTTCAATGGTTCCTTCCCCAAAAACTTTGAATCATTTATATCCTCAATTATGATAGATTCAAACCAAAATTACACTCGAAAACATGAATCAAATTGCAAGACTCCAACAACACATCCCATAGAAATTCAAACGAACTTCAACAATGTTCATCAAGAACTCAATTTTTAAACTTTCAAATACTCAAATTCACTGAATTGAATCATGGTTGGTACGTGGGTGAACTAAAAACAACGCTATGTGATCTCACATAACTGTAACACCCCGTATCCGAAAATAGAGATTTCAGATTTCTGGTGTTACAGGTGGCACTCACGGACACCATCCACGGACCGTAGATGGACTCACGGTCCGTCCTGCAGGTCCGTGGTTCGTGACAGAAAACTTCCCCAGAACTCAGTCAGAAAATTTGGCTAAGTCCCGACTCACGGACAGACCACGGTCCGTAGATCAGACCACGGTCCGTGGTCTGTGTCCGTGGATCGACTTCCCTTACCAGCCTCTGACACAAACTACGGTCGACCAGCACGGACCGTCATTCGATCCACGGTCCGTAGGTCTGACCGTAGATGAGGTTAGCAGCCAGTTAGCTGAAAATTTGATGGGTCAACTTCAGATGGTCATAACTTTTAGCACAAAATGAATTATGTGTCCCATGACCTATGGTTAGATAGATAATTGAATTATCTTTCCAACGCCACCGAGTTTGCTAAATTCCGACCTCCGAGTAAAAAGTTATGCTTTTTAGTGAAGCCCTGTCGGGCAGACTCGACCTACGGACCCAATCGACGGACCGTCGATTGATTGACGGCCCGTCAGTCCATCCGTCGTCACTCCGACAGCAGTTAATTCAGGGGTCTTTTGGTCTTTTCCTATTTCGTTTAACCCCTAAGATACGTCGTTTAGACCCTAAATCATGAGGTTTTAATCAGTTTAAGCCTAGAAACATAACTAGAACTTACCTAGTCAAATCATTAATCAAAACTTAGAAAATTAGAAGCAAGAGGGAGAAAAAGGTCAAGAACCCTAGTTCAAGAACGCAGCAAGGTTTCCTTCAGTTCCAGCCCCGAAATCGAAAGATTTCTCCGTGGAATTCGTCACCAGGTATGTGGGATTTCACTAGTGGGTTCCTTTCGCCCATTAGGTCCCTAGAATTCAGTCAGATTCTTGATTCCATGATTATGAACAGACCTAGGGTTTCTAGAATTTGAACAGATCATCATGAATTAGTTATTTAAATGTTCCAAATCAGATTATCATGTTATTGCTCAGTTTATCGCATGAATTTCAGAACCCTAGCTATGTATTTCTTTAGTTCTTGAATTACACATGCTAGGTCAGATATTTCAGTATTCAGTTTTACATGCCTCAGTTTATGAATGCATCATTATCAGATTAATTGTTGCATTCTCAGTTTGCATGTTCAGTTCGAGCTATCCAGTATTTACAGAAATTCAGTCATAACCAGTTAACCACTTAATTCATTGGGAGTAGCATAATACCGAGTTGGACTAGGGTTTCAGCGTACCCATATAGTCCCAGAACTACGAGCCACGTAGGTGTAAGTCCCCTCTGTGGGCAACATCAGTTTAGTGATCACGCCAGCATGCCTCTATACCTCTGGCAGGGTATATTGGGTCCTCTCGATGGGGCGTATACATCGGACTCCACATTTAGCTCATGTGGTTTTATGTCGGTTATTAGTAGCTCCCACAGTTCAGTCAGACTCTATTGCATTGACCATATTTCAGTACAGTCAGTATTCAGTCTCAGCATGTTATAAATTTGGTCATTGCATCAGTTAGCTCAGTATTCAGTATTTCAGTATCTATATCATGTTCAGATTATTTCATTGCTTTATTGCTTTGTTCAGTTATATGTTATTTCAGCTTTACTCTATCCTGCATGCTCAGTACCTTTCAAGTACTGACGCATACGTGCGCTACATCTTCTCGTGATGTAGGTTCAGGTTCTCAGCATCCAGATCACGCTTAGATCGGTTCCCGATCTTCAGTTCAGCAGCATCAGTGGTGAGTCCTCATTCTTCGAGGACTAGTGACATGTTTATCTTTACGCTTTTAGTCTTTAGTTTCAGTTTTGCTAGATCTAGTTGGGGCATGTCCCAACATTTCTAGTCAGTTTAGAGGCTTATTTCAGACATAGTTAGATTCAGCTTAGTATTGAGTTATATTCTTTTGTATTAAACTCTCAGATTTTCATATATTCAGTTATAGTATATGGGTATTCCCCATCTTTTCAGAATTTATGATTTAGCTTCCGCATCAGTTTATTATCTTTAGTATGCTCATGATCATGCCAGCAGGGTTAGCTTGGGATCACTTGTGGTCCTAGGTCCCGTGTCCGCGTCTCGGGGGTAGTTCGGGGCGTGACACATACCTCGTAGGGATCACCCCTAGACGAAATCCACAAGCTAAACTCGACGATCTTGATGAATCTTGATTTATCTTCCCCCTTCTCCTCTTTTCTCTTTTCTCCAAGCACTAGCGTGAAACTTCAACTTTTATAAACTGACTAAAATATGATTTTACGCCCAATTAACTCCTAAAAACTAATTATAATAATTAGGTAAGGAAAAGACTATATTACCCTTCCAAAATCCAGAATAGACTTTCCTTATTCAAACATCCCAACTTTCAAAGGGCATAACTCACTCATACGAACTTGGAATCACATAAACTCAGCGGCGTTGGAAAGGTTATTCCATGATATTTCCAATAATATCTGAAAATACACCTAACTCATCTTGATCTAGGAGTTATGGCCTCTTGAAGTTGACCAAAAACTCAACTAACATACTTCACAATTTTCCAGCCTTTCATATACTTTCCAAAAAATGATTCTTTCCCCAACTTTTAAATCTTTCCTAGTTATTTCAATCTGCGAGATGTTACACTATGGTTGTGGAAAGAATGATCACCAAGTGAAAGATTGCCCTACTCTTACGTCTAAAAGAAGGGAGGCCAAACAAGCTTCTCTTGATGGCCCGGATCCTAATGCTCCAAATAGAAACCGTTTCTATGTGCTTCAAGCTAAAAAGGACAAATGAGCTAATCTGGATGAAGGCACCGGTAAGTTATAGTTCCTTATAGTTGTGAATGTTGTCTTAAGGTCCTTATGTTGTTTTCATGTTCGCCTTAGTTGGGTTTACTCCTAAGTGGGGGATAGTATATTGAATAGTAAGGTTGTTGAGATTTTTGATATCCTTATCTTTTTCCTTCTATTCTTATTCATATTTGAGACCAAGAATTCCTTGTAGCTTGTTTCATGTTTTGGAGACATGTGTGAATATGTGTTGCCATGGTCTCCTTATGTTATACATTCTCTTGATGAGTTTATGTCTAAATGAGAAATTGATTTTTCATGAATTATGTTCTTCGTGTTGATATGCATTTAGTATGAGTTGTGTATATGCTTCATGAGGTAAATTGTTGAACATGCCTAAATATGCTTTTATGAAGAAATTGCATAATGTGCTTAATGATGTTATGATGAGCATGATTTGAGTTTGAGAAAGTAATTCCTCCAATGAAATGAGAAATGTTAAAGTTATGATACAAGATGAGTTTGCAGATGTAGTTCTTACTTTCTTGTGTTGCATTGACCTTGTTGAAGTGGAGTTGATGTTTTCTCCTAGTTTTGTGCATTGTTTATGATGTTGCATGGATGATGGGATGCTAGTCTTGAGTCGTTAACCCCTTAATATGTTTAAAGTGTCATTCGAGGATGATTTTCCCAAGTGGGGGATAATGTAACAACCCATAAAATGAATAGGTGAAACTAGAGCCTAACGATTGTGTGTTTGAGTTATAATGGGGTTTTTTGTGGTAGAATGTTGTCCTGGGCATAGGTTGAGGAATTCAGGGGTTAAGCGTCAAGGTACGACTCCCTAAGGACCACCCAAGGGGTCCTTGAGGAGGACCCTAAGCATAAACCCCAAGACCCCAAGAAAACCAAAAGGCTGAAAATTTAGGATGACCTAAAGATGGGGACCTACGCCCGGTAGGTCCATCCACACCCGTGGATGTCCTCCATAGGTCAAGGCCCCCAAAACCATGTTGCATCCATGAACCACGAAGGCAAAAAAATGGTCTGAGACGCCACCCTCGGTCCATGGGTGGGGGTTTCGTGGGTGGCACCTGCTTGCTGTCCTAAGTCGGCCAAGTGAGGGGTTAGTTTGGTAAATTCTTTAATTAGTTAATTGAGTTAATTGAAGGTTATTATTGGTTTATTAAGATATTTTAAGGGTTTTTAAAGTATTTAAACACATTTACAACTCATTATTTCAAAATACAAAATACAAACCTCTCTTCCCCTCCAAAAGTTCTCTCTTTAGAAACCTCCATCGGAGGTGAAGGATTCAAGCTCTCAAGGTCAATTCTTCATCTTTTTCAAGGTATTTTCGTGGAGTTCTACCATATAAGGTATGGTAGTCTTCATCCTTGTTATTTTCTTTCAAGGAGCCAATTTCAAAGTTGATTTCAAGTCTCCAAGTTTTCCCCAAAAACACTAGTTTTCAATCAATGCTTGGGTTCAATTCCAAACGTTTTCAAAAGGCATTTAAGTGATGAATCATGGTTTAATAGATGTTTTAATGGTGAATTTAGATGATTTATTCAATGAACCCATGTTTTCCCCCAAAATCCTAAGTTGTGATTTGTGATTGGGAATTGATTGATCATGAAAGTATGTTGATTTGTTTATGTTTATGTTAAATTAGTTATTGAATCATGTGAATTTCCTTATATATTGTAGTATCTTAGATTTAGGGGTTGATGTTGGTTCATAGCCTTGAAAGACAAGTTCATGAATTATGTATGTATGATTATGATGTGAAGTATATATATGTGTGATCTCAATGAAAGTGTTATGATCATGTTTAGAATGTAATAATGTTATGATTAGAAGCATATTCTCAATTAACACTCATGAATGATAATGATGATTATAGAATGTGAAGGGTTTTCTTCTATATGTTGTATTTCTTGAATTGGTAGGCTCTTATGCATCCTCTTCTTGAATGAGTGAAAGTAATATGAATATTCCATCTTGAATTGGTAGGCTAAAGCATCCTTTTCTTGTATTGATGAATATGAGCTTGAATGAAGTATCTTGAATTGGTAGGCTAAGACATCATTTTCTTGTATGATGAATATGTATTGACTAAATGATCATAAAATCGGTAGACCTAATGTTGGTAGCCCTTTCTTAAAGGAATGATGAAGTATTATAGGCTATGACATGAACCGGTAGACCTAATGTTGGTAGCCCTTCATAGTGATTCTAGAAAGTAATGTGATGATAAACCTTGAAACGATAGACCTTATGTTGGTGGCCCTTTCTTGTGTGAAATGATGAACCTTGAAGCGGTAGACCTAATGGTGGTGGCCCTTTCTTGGAAAGTCAATGAGTTATCCTTAAAATGTACCTTGAAGTGGTAGACCTAATGTTGGTGGCCCTTTCATGTGTAATGTACCTTGGGTCGGTAGGCCTAATGTTTGTGGCCTTCTCAAGTACAATAATGTAATGTGAATGAAAATACTCTATGAGAATGTAGGCTAAGTACCGAGATGACATGGTAAGATGGAAGTTCTCCCTACGTTAAGCCGGATTTCAATGAACATCTTTCTTATCCCATAACTTTGTACCCACATAGGTCCTAGCTAGTGGATCCACCTAAGCTAAATGTTACCGGTCTTACCTTAGGCAAGTAGACCACCTCTTTACGGTGTCGAACTTCATGACACTTGATTCAATGTCTAGCTCACATGGTCTATGTAACACCTCAAAAACCAGACCCAGGAAAAAATTTACTGAAATATACTTGAAGCAGTGAACCACGGCAGGGTTCACGGACCGTAATAGGGTCTACGGTCCGTAGACCTGCCCGTGGTCTTGACTTGGAAGTCACCAAGCCCAGACATCAGACCACGAGCACCTTCACGGTTCGTGGTCTTGATGACGAGCCGTGGTGGCGCCCATAGAGTCGAGGAAGTGACCCTCCCTAGCTAGCCCTTTAGACCTCCACATTTAAGTGAGGACCACGAGGACCTTCACGGTCTGTGGTCCTTCACACGGCCCGTGGGGGCATCTGTGGAGCCTTACTAGTAAGCCCCCTAGCCAGTCCCTTCATACCACATACACTTTCACTGTCCGTGGTCCTTCACATGGGCCGTGGTAGGGCTCGTGGAATCCGACCCTCAGCTAGCATTCACCCAGTCTAGACCATGACCGACTTCATGCTCCGTGGTCCCTTTCACGGTTCGTAAAGATGGCCGTGGTCAGCCTGTCTGCAATTTAAGTCAGGGTTATTTCGGTCTTTTCCTTATTCGTTGGACCCCTAAACTACGTCATTTTAACCCTAAATTTCGTGGTTTTAGTCATTTTAAGCCTAGAAACATAACTAGAACTTACCCAAGTCAGATCTTAAATCAAAACTTTGAAAAATAGAAGCAAGAGAGGAGTAAAAGTCAACCAGCCCTAACTCCAAGAACACATCAAGTTTTCTTCGGTTCCAACCCAAAAATCAAAGGATTTCTCCGTGATATTCGTCACCAGGTATGTGGGATTTCACTATTGTGCTCCTTTCACCCATTAGGTCCCTAGTTTTCAGTCAGTTTCTTGATTCCCTTATTATGACTAGACCTAGGGTTTCTTGAATGTTATCATTATTGGGTTTCTAGCTATTAGAATGATCTAAATCAGATTAGTATGTTAATATTCAATCTATTGTATGAATTTTTTAACCCTAGCTATGTAGTTCTTTAGTATTTGAATTACACATGCTAGGCCAAATATTTTAGTTATTTCAGATATACATGCCTCAGTTTGAAATGTGTCATTATCAGTTATTTATGTGCATTCTCGATTTGCATTTCGTTTTGAGCTATCCAGTATATCCCAGTAATTCAGTCATAATGTGTTAACCACTTAATTCATTGGGAGTAGCATAATATCGAGTTGGACTAGGGTTCAACATACCCAAACAGTCCCAGAACTACTAGCCACGTATGTTGTAAGTCCCTTCTGTGGGTATCATTTTAGTGATCACGCCAGCATGCCTCTACACCTTTGGCCGGGTGTACTGGCTCCTCTCGATGGGGCGTATACATCGGACTCCACTATTAGCTCATGTGGTTTTATTATCGGTTATTAGTAGTTCCCACATCTCAGTCAGACTTTATTGCATTGACCATTTTTAGTACAGTCAGTATTCAGTCTCAGTATGTTATAAATTGGTCACTATATTCAGTTAGCTCAGTATTCAATATCTATATCATGTTCAGATTATGCACTTGCTTTATTGCTTGTTTCAATTATGTGTTTATTTTAGCTTTATTCTATTATGCATGCTTTATACCTTTCAAGTACTGTTGTATATATTACACTACATCTTCTTGTGATATAGGTTTAGGTCCCCAGTAGTCAGATCATGCTCAAATCGGTTACCGATCTCCAGTTCAGCAGTATTAACGGTGAGTCCTCATTCTTCGAGGACAATAGTCATGTTATCTTTTCAGTATTTCAGTCCTTTAGTTTCAATTTTTTCTAGACTTAGTTGTGGCATGTCCCAGTATTTCTAGTCAGTTAGAAGCTATTTTCAGACATAGTTAGATTCAGATTAGTTATTGAGTTTGGCCTTTCTTTTGTATTAAACTCTCAGATTATTTATTCAGTTTTAGTATGTGTATTCCCCATCATTGCAGTTTTATTTATGATTTAGCATCCGCATCAGTTATTATTATCTTTAGTATGTTCATGTCATGCTAGCAGGGTCAGCTTGGGATCACTTGTGATCCTAGGTCCCGTGTCTGCGTCTCGGGGGTAGCTCGGGGCGTGACAGTCTATGTCGGTTAAACGCCAATTACCATCATGTGAGATGTGCACTTTAGTTACTTGAGAGGTTCTATGAAGTGTGGGTGGTAGTATGGGATGACATTCATGCATTGCCCGAGTAGGCTTTGATAGGGCTATAGTGAGTTCTCTAATGTCTTCATGACTAATGAATAAAAGTTCTCTTAATAAAGCTAATGAAGAATGTTGACTTAAATGTCTAAATATAATGATGCACGCTATACTTGGATTGTATTATGAGTTACTTCCTTGTTATGACTTATGAAATGTTTATGTCTCTTATATATGAGTATTGTGTAAAGATGGAAAGGATGAATGGTAAGCTAAATTTTGGTGGCCTTAATGTGGTATCTAGTGTGGATAGTGGTATGGGACTCTATTCATACATTGCACAAGGTATGGCTTGGGGTTACTTGAGGTGGAAGTCTAATGTAATGAAATGACTTATGAGGTTGATTATGTTCTAATGTGAAGAAATGACTTGTATGTTGGTTATGTTTGTATATTATGCCTCTTATACTCATGTTCATGAAGTTTTATCAAATTGGCATATATCATAACTTTCAAATAAAATGTCCGTTTTAAGCATGTTTTTGCATAGCTATCATACTTAGTACTTAATTGTGCTAACCCATATTTCTTCTATTTTACTACAAGTGTAGGTTCCAGCAAGTGAATTGCTTTCTCTCTAGTTTAAGGGCTTGGATTGAGATTCCTCCAAGGCTAAGTGGTATGTCCTCATAAATCGAGGACACGTGTTTAGACATTTCTTTTCTTTCATTTAATAGACATTTGTTAGTCTTTCGATTGTAAAGGGTCGTGACCCTACTTTAGTTTCAAGATATTGTTTTACATGGCCATGTGAGACAATAGACTTCTGTTGTTTTAAATGAGTATTTTTTATTGTATGGATTTAAATAAGTTTTAATTCTATACTATTTCTATTATCTATTGCAATGACATGCTATGAGGCTTGTATGAGACTTTTCGGAGTCTTGTACGCCGTGTCGCATCTAGGGTATACCCTTGGGTCATAACAGTTTGGGAGGTCTTAGATGAGTTTCAAGTGCTTGTTTGAAGATTAATATTAATTTGAAATCATTGAGATTAAATGGTACCACAAGAATCCAATGAGTTCCAAATGGTTTTTGATTGAACCATTAGATTCGTATCATAATTTTAGAATCTTTGCATAAAAATATTGCCACGATCAAAAAATGGATGTGATGACATTTGTCTATTCTCACTAAGACATGTCTGCCTTAACCCAACGAAACGAAAGAATTGCGGAAAGTAAAACAAGAATAATATAA
>NW_026019677.1:0-33059 GCF_900185275.1 Solanum verrucosum
GCCCATGAAGGGCGTGATGAGGTTTGGGAGGCGGGGCAAGCTTAGCCCCAGGTACATTGGGCCATTTGAGATACTCCGGACAGTTGGAGAGGTTGCTTATGAGTTGGCCCTACCTCCAGTATTTTCAGCCATCCACCCAGTGTTTCATGTTTCGATGCTGCGGCGGTATGTTCCTGATGAGTCCCATGTGCTCCAGTATGATGCAGTCGAGTTGGATGATCATTTGACATTTGTAGAGGAGCCAGTTGCCATTCTAGCCAGAGATGTGAGGAGATTGCGCTCGAGAGCCATTCCTGTTGTTAAGGTCCGTTGGAGACATCGTCCAGTTGAGGAGGCTACTGGGAGATCGAGCATGAGATGCGGGCACAGTTCCCGACTTATTTGAGCATTCAGGTACTTCTTGACTCTTACTTTCGCGGACGAAAGTTCTTTTAGTAGTGGATATTGTAATGACCCTCCAGGTCATTTTTTTAAATTAAAGAATTCATTTCATCGTTTAGAGCGTTCCTGTAGCGACCCCAAGTCATTTATGACTTGCTGGCACTGACTGTTCGGTCGCCTGGTCGTTCGTTTGGGTTTTAGGCCCGTTTCCCTGTTTTGGAGTTTTTTTTATAACTTGAAAAGTTGACTTTGGTCAACCTTCTTGGAAGACGTGCTCAGATGAAAATTCTGACAGCTAGGTTAGCTTCGGAAGATCAATTTTGGTCTAGAACGACCCTTTGTTCACTTCCCGAGATTTTAGATAGCAGTTGTGGAATCTGGTTCAAAACGATACTGGATGTGGGACCCACTTTTCATCGAAGCGAGCTCCAAATGGAAATTCCGCCTTCACCGTTGAGTCCGAAATGTCGTTTCCAATCAGATTCCATATAAGGTTTGTATTTTTCCGACTTCGAACGAGTCCGAAACATCGAAATTTAAGTTTGAAGGGTTGTAGAATTTAACGCGGCGGTGACGTGGCAGAGCCACGTGACGACACGTGGCAGAGGAGTGAAATCTGGAAATTTCCAGAATTTAAAAACGAAATTCGTCCAATTTTTTTTGTTCAACTTCAACTCAAGATTGCTCCTTCATTTTGAATCCAAATTAAGTGATTCAAAAGGCAAACTTCAAGAGAATTTCGAGGGGAATCTAGCGGTGATCTCGGAAACGCGAGGGGAGGTTTCGTTTGAGGTAAGAAATCAATTTTAGCCACTGCCAGTGTGATTTCCGGATGGTTTTGTTATTGAATTTTGAAATGTGAGATCTTGATCATCGTAAGTCCGTTTTAAGTCATTCTTGGGGCTAACTTGTAGAGTTTTTCGCAAGGATCGTCGTGGTATAATCTGTTTGGGTTGAAAGGGTCTCGTTTTTCCGAAAATTGGTGATCAAGGGGCTGCCCTTTTTAATTATTGTGGCTGATTTGCGGTGTTGTAGGCATCTGTTTGTGCTAAAATTTTGGGGTATTAGTTTAGTAAGGTAGTTGGGACGTTTCCACGGATTCGATTTTGAGATTCTAATTGTGGGCCCCACAATCCCGTTTTATACCCGATTTTGGGTCCGTCTCCGAAAAATATAATTTTAGTGTCAATTTATTCGTAATGACGAGGTGATTAACCTTTTGTTAGTGGGGAAGCATTTGGAGACCGTTCGGAGAGGAAAAGATCTGGTACCGTGAGTTGGAGCCCGCGTGATCGGCTTTCAGGTAGGCTATGGTTTTCTCTCGTGAGATTGAGCATGTTTAGGCAATTGTTTATTGATTTGCTTGAGTATGGAGGGGTTCGGGTGTCGAGCATGCTAAATTTCTATAATTCCTGCCTTAGACCTTATTTCGGGAAAGTGTTGGATTATGACAGCATGTCTCTTGATATTATTGAATATCCATATCTGGTGGTGTATATGATAATATTGAATTGAAGTATGTTTGGCCTTAGTCTAGGCTTAGACTAGTGTTGCCATAGACTTGCGAGATTTCGGATGTCGTTGGGCAGTAGAACTTTTTCCGACGTCGTTTCGGACGGTCAGCTCCTTGTAGACTGATATAGCAGACTTGAGTCTGATAGTCGGTAACTCAGCTTATGACCTTGTATCCATAATGCCCTGCTTTTCTATTAGCTACAGTACCCGGTTAAAGTCCGTGGTCCAGCTTACTTATGTCCAGGCTTAGCTACAGTACCCGGTTAGAGTCCGTGGTCCAGCTTACCTGTGATCTGGTTTTAGCTACAGTACCCGGTTAGAGTCCGTGGTCCAGCTTACTTATGTCCAGGCTTAGCTACAGTACCCGGTTAGAGTCCGTGGTCCAGCTTACCTGCGACCTGGTTTTGGCTACAGTACCCGGTTCGAGTCCGTGGTCCAGCCCACCCGTGCCCGACCTTTGGCTACAACACCCGGTTCGAGTCCGTGGTCCAGCCCATATAGGTTGACTCATTAGCTATAGTACCCGGTTCGAGTCCGTGGTCCAGCTTGCACGTGGTGTATTCCCAATTCCTCACTAAAGCTTCAGTTTAGTCTTGATTACTCTCATCTGTAGGTTGAGGTTTTGGAGGTTGGAGAGATTCCGGTTAAAGTCCGGGACATAATGAGATCTTGGAATATGATTGGGAATGGTTCAGTTAAAAGTCCGGAATTTGGTAATATTGTGATAGACCTTCTAGCTCCATTATTTTACTTCAACTGCCAGTGCATCTGCCGGGCTTATGGGGGTCCGTGCAGGTGGTTTCTTTTATTGTGCACGAGCGTACCCGTCGGGTTTATGGGAGCCCGGCGGAGTTAGTTAGATTGCTTGTCTTTGTTGCCTGTACGCTCGTGTACATACCCCCCATTTACTACTCTTTGCACTTGATGTGACCTTTTATTCGCATTTCAGTTTACTTTTGCTTATCTTGCTCAGTCGGCCGATGATGTCTACTGGGTACCTGTTGTTTTGGTACTCATGCTACGCTCTGCATCTATTTTGTGATGCAGGTCCGAGCACTAGTAGCCAGCGTTGATCTAGCTTGGAGTAGACTTATCCGGAGACGGGGGTGAGCACACGGCGTTTTGTACTATTTCAGTCTCCATCTGTATATATAGACTTGTCTTTTTCCTTTCGAGACAGTCCAGGCTCTGTTGTCCGGTTTTAGGACTTGTACTCATTTTGTAGTAGCTCTGTACTAGTGACTTCCAGGTTCTGGGAGGGATCTTTATTTATATATATGTTTTTGGTTTGTGTCCGCTTGTTTATATTGTTATTTGCCTACTCTTGTTTAATTTCTACCCTCAGACCCATTACTTGTTGTTCCGGGTTACGGGTTGGCTTACCTGCTGGCGGGTTATAGTAGGTTCCATCATGACTTGGTAAATCGGGTCGTGACAAATTGGTATCAGAGCCCCAGGTTCGTCGGTCTCACTTGTACAGAGCTAACGTCTAGTAGAGTCCTGCAGATCGGTACGGAGACGTCCGTTACTTATCATCGGGAGGCTACAGGATGTCTTTAGGAACATGTTGCGTTTGTATCACTGTCGTGCATTGTATGTCTTATCGGTTTCTGAAATTTTACTTGTACCACTCTTTTATAGGGATGGCTCGCACGCGTGGTAGGGCCCCAGCTAGGGGTAGAGGCCGACCTCGAGGTCGTTCCAGAGTTACAGCACCAGCACAGGACCGAGAGCAAACTCCGGAGCCGGTGATAGAGCCACCAGCAGTTCCAGCACAGCAGCAATCGATGGGCCCGGGACTAGCCCAGCCACCGCCTGAGCCTGTGGCAGCTCCAGATATACAGGCGATGCTCGTTCAGATACTAGCTGCCATTGGGGGTATGCAGCAGGCACCGCCGAGGTTTTCTAGGGCAGTGGGGGAGGATGCCCACGAGTTTCTAGTTACTTGCCGCGAGCGGCTACAGACTTTGGGTTTAGTGGAGTCGAGAGGAGCAGACTTCACCGCTTACCAGTTAGACGGTCCCGCCAGGCAGTGGTGGCGTACATACTTAGAGACCAGGCCAGCTGGGTCTCCACCGGTCACATGGATTGAGTTTTCAGAGGCCTTCTTGGCCCGATTTATTCCCAGGAGCATCAGAGATCAGCTCAGAGATCAGTTTGCTCGGTTAGAGCAGGGCTCCATGACAGTATCAGAGTATGAGGCCCGATTCCACGAGCTCTCCAGGCATGCCGCCATGATATTACCTACTGAGGAGGAGAGGGTTCGTTGTTTTGTTCGGGGTTTGAGACTACAGTTGCGGATTGAGACTCAGTCTTTAGTCTCAGCGGGCCGCTCATTTCTGGATGTAGTGGACCATGCCCGCACTATCGAGCAGCTCCGTCGCGAGGCCCAAGGGGGCAGCGGCAAGAGAGCTAGACAGGAGGATAGCCATGATAGGCGTCGTTTCAAACCCCGAGAGTCTTATGATAGATCTCAGCAGAGGTTTCAGTCGGGTCAGTCTAGTAGCCCCTTCCAGGCTTCTCTCCAGGCATCGGAGGGTGATCAGCACCGCCATATTGGTTTTAGTGCCGGTCCTAGTCGGGGCCGAGATAGTTCACAGATAGGTTTTTCTGGCCGGGGTAGCCGACCTCCAGCTCTCAGTCGACAGTCCCAGGGGTGTTATGAGTGTGGGGAGTTAGATCATTGGGCCCGCGAGTGTCCCCATCGCAGGTTAGCCTTACCCGCTCCACAGGCAGTTAGGCATACGCCAGCACCTCCAGCTAGAGGCAGAGGCCAGGGACAGGACCGTAGGGGTCGTCACCAGGGTATACGGGGTGGTCCCCGAGGAGGCAGATTAGGGGGCAGAGCCGATGCACAGGGTAGGGGAGTCCAGGCCCACTTTTATGCAGCTCCAGCTAGAGCAGATGCTGAGACCTCGGACGATGTGATCACAGGTACAGTGTTATTATGCCAGCAGCCCGCCTTGGCTTTATTTGATTCAGGCTCTACTTTTTCGTATGTTTCTGTTTACTATGCCTCTCGATTGAGTTTGATGTCTGAGCCTCTGGTAGCGCCGTTACGTGTGTCGACCCCCGTGGGTGAGTCTTTAGTAGTGGATCAGGTATTTCGATCTTGCTTAGTTACTATCCAGGGGCGTGACACCCGGGCTGACCTTATATTGCTTGACATGGTTGATTTCGATGTGATTCTGGGCATGGATTGGTTATCCCCTTATCGCGCTGTTTTAGATTGCTTTTCTAAGACCGTTACCTTAGCCACTCCCGGTATTCCTTCGGTGGTGTGGCAGGGATCTCGTGGTAGCACACCAGTTGGGGTTATCTCTTTTATTCGTGCTAGGAGGCTAGTGGCTGGCGGATGCTTATCATATTTGGCCTATGTACGTGATGTGAGTAGGGAGGTTTCTCCGGTTGAGTCAGTTCCTGTTGTTCGTGACTTCATAGATGTGTTTCCTGCTGATCTACCTGGCCTACCCCAGAGCGTGATGTTGATTTTCCGATTGAGCTTGAGCCAGGTACTCGGCCTATTTCTATTCCGCCATATCGGATGGCTCCTGCAGAGCTCACGGAGCTCAGTGTTCAGCTTCAGGATCTCTTGGGTAAGGGATTCATTCGGCCTAGTGTATCGCCTTGGGGTGCCCCAGTCCTCTTCGTGAAGAAGAAGGACGGTACTATGCGATTGTGTATTGACTACAGGCAGCTGAACAAGGTGACGGTGAGGAACCGTTACCCCATGCCTCGTATTGATGATTTGTTTGATCAGCTTCAGGGTGCCGTGGTATTTTCTAAGATTGATTTAAGATCCGGCTACCACCAGTTGAGGATTAGGGCAGCGGACGTCCCTAAGACCGCATTTAGGACTCGTTATGGCCATTATGAGTTCTTGGTGATGTCGTTTGGGTTGACTAATGCCCCTGCCGCCTTCATGGACTTGATGACACGTATGTTCAGGCCATACCTTGATTTATTTGTCATTGTCTTCATTGATGACATACTGGTATACTCGCGGAGCCGGAGTGAGCATGAGCAACATTTGAGGATAGTGCTCCAGACTTTGAGAGATCAGCGGCTTTATGCCAAGTTCTCAAAGTGCGAGTTTTGGCTTGAGTCTGTAGCCTTCTTGGGGCACGTGGTGTCCAAGGAGGGTATTAGGGTTGATCCGGCGAAGATTGAGGCTATTCGTGATTGGTACAGGCCCACCTCTGTGACTGAGATTCGTAGCTTCGTCGGATTGGCAGGCTACTATAGGCTTTTGTTGAGGGATTTTCTACTATAGCAGCGCCTTTGACTCGGTTGACTCGCCAGGATGTTCCCTTTGTTTGGTCAGAGGAGTGTGAGGCGAGCTTTTTGAGGCTCAAGGAGTTATTGACCACCGCCCTATATTGGCTCTTCCAGTTGAGGGCGAGGGCTTCACGGTATATTATGACGCATCTGGCGTTGGTTTGGGTTGTGTATTGATGCAGCAGGGCCGGGTTATTGCTTATGCGTCAGGCAGCTTAAGATTCATGAGCGCAACTACCCCACCCATGACTTAGAGTTGGCGGCGATAGTTTTCGCACTTAAGATTTTGAGGCCTGGTGGTGTGTTTCAGAGATTACCCATTCCGGAGTGGAAGTGGGAGCGTATCACTATGGACTTCGTTGTAGGATTACCTCGCACTTCCCGTGGTCTTGATAGTATTTGGGTCATCCTGGATCGATTGACCAAGTCAGCACACTTCATTCCTGTCCATACTTCCTACAGTGCTGAGAGGTTAGCCCGTATCTACATTCGAGAGGTGGTTCGTCTTCATGGTGTGCCTGTTTCCATCATCTCAGATCGGGGCCCACAGTTCACATCTAGCTTCTGGAGGACCTTCGAGGATGAGTTGGGTACCCGTGTTGACCTTAGCACAGCTTTCCACCCGCAGACTGATGGGCAGTCGGAGCGCACGATTCAGGTTCTTGAGGACATGTTGCGGGCTTGTGTTATGGATTTTGGGGGTCAGTGGGACCAGTATTTGCCTTTGGCAGAGTTTGCATATAACAACAGCTACCACTCGAGTATTCAGATGGCCCCATTCGAGGCCTTATATGGTAGGCGTTGTCGCTCTCCAGTTGGTTGGTTTGAGTCTACAGAGCCTAGGCCGCGTGGTACAGATTTGCTTCAGGAGGCCCTGGATCAGGTGAGGGTGATTCAGGATAGGCTCAGGACGGCTCAGAGTAGGCACCAGAGTTATGCGGATCGGAGGCGCCGGCCTTTGAGATTCTCTGTTGGTGATCGGGTATTCCTCCGTGTGTCGCCCATGAAGGGAGTGATGAGGTTTGGGAGGCGGGGCAAGCTTAGCCGCAGGTACATTGGGCCATTTGAGATACTCCGGACAGTTGGGGAGGTTGCTTATGAGTTGGCCCTACCTCCAGCATTTTCAGCCATCCACCCGGTTTTTCATGTCTCGATGTTGCGGCGGTATGTTCCTGATGAGTCTCATGTGCTCCAGTATGATGCAGTCTAGTTGGATGATCGTTTGACATTTGTAGAGGAGCCAGTTGCCATTCTAGCCAGAGATGTGAGGAGATTGCGCTCGAGAGCCATTCCTGTTGTTAAGGTCCGTTGGAGAAATCGTCCAGTTGAGGAGGCTACCTGGGAGATCGAGCATGAGATATGGGCACAGTTCCCCAGCTTATTTGAGCATTCAGGTGCTTCTTGACTCTTACTTTCGCGGACGAAAGTTCTTTTAGTAGTGGATATTGTAATGACCCTCCAGGTCATTTTTTAAATTAAAGAATTCTTTCCTCGCATAGAGCATTCCTGTAGCGACCCCAAGTCATTTATGACTTGCTGGCACTGACTGTTCGGTCGTCTGGTCGTTCGTTTGGGTTTTAGGCCCGTTTCCCTGTTTTGGAGATTTTTTATAACTTGAAAAGTTGACTTTGGTCAACCTTTTGGAAGACATGCTCAGATGAAAATTCTGACAGCTAGGTCAGCTTCAGAAGATCGATTTTGGTCTAGAACGACCCTTTGTTCACTTCCCGAGGCTTTAGATGGCAATTGTGGAATCTGGTTCAAAATGATACTGGGTGTGGGACCCACTTTTCATCAAAGCGAGCTACAAATGGAAATTCCGCCTTCACCGTTGAGTCCGAAATATCATTTCCAATCAGATTTCATATAAGGTTTGTATTTTTCTGACTCCGAACGAGTCCAAACATCGAAATTTAAGTTTGAAGGGTTGTAGAATTTCGACACGGCGGTGACGTGGCAGAGCCACGTGACGCCACGTGGCAGCGGAGTGGAAATCTGGAAATTTCCAGAATTTAGACGAATTCGTCCATTTTTTTTCCTCAACTTCAACTCAAGATTTCTCCTTCATTTTGATCCAAATTAAGTGATTCAAAAGGCAACTTCAAGAGATTTTCGAGGGGAATCTAGCGGTGATCTCGGAAACGCGAGGGGAGGTTCGTTTGAGGTAAGAAATCAATTTTAGCCACTGCCAGGGTGATTTCCGGATGGTTTGTTGTTGAATTTTGAAATGTGAGATCTTGATCATCGTAAGTCCGTTTTAAGTCATTCTTGGGGCTAACTTGTAGAGTTTTTCGCAAGGATCGTCGTGGTATAATCTGTTTGGGTTGAAAGGGTCTCGTTTTTCCGAAATTGGTGATCAAGGGCTCCCTTTTAATTGTTGTGGCTGATTGCGGTGTTTTAGGCATCTGTTTGTGCTAAAATTTTGGGGTATTAGTTTAGTAAGGTAGTTGGGACGTTTCCACGGATTCGATTTTGAGATTCTAATTGTGGGCCCCACAATCCCGTTTTAACCCGATTTTGGGTCCGTCTCCGAAAAATATAATTTTAGTGTCAATTATTCGTAATGACGAGGTGATTAACCTTTTGTTAGTGGGGAAGCATTTGGAGACCGTTCGAGAGGAAAAGATCTGGTACCGTGAGTTGGAGCCGCGTGATCGGCTTTCAGGTAGGCTATGGTTTTCTCTCGTGAGATTGAGCATGTTTAGGCAATTGTTTATTGATTTGCTTGAGTATGGAGGGGTTCGGGTGTCGAGCATGCTAAATTTCTATAATTCCTGCCTTAGACCTTATTTCGGGAAAGTGTTGGATTATGACAGCATGTCTCTTGATATTATTGAATATCCATATCTGTGGTGTATATGATAATATTGAATTGAAGTATGTTTGGCCTTAGTCTAGGCTTAGACTAGTGTTGCCATAGACTTGCGAGATTTCGGATGTCGTTGGGCAGTAGAACTTTTTCCGACGTCGTTTCGGACGGTCAGCTCCTTGTAGACTGATATAGCAGACTTGAGTCTGATAGTCGGTAACTCAGCTTATGACCTTGTATCCATAATGCCCTGCTTTTCTATTAGCTACAGTACCCGGTTAAAGTCCGTGGTCCAGCTTACTTATGTCCAGGCTTAGCTACAGTACCCGGTTAGAGTCCGTGGTCCAGCTTACCTGTGATCTGGTTTAGCTACAGTACCCGGTTAGAGTCCGTGGTCCAGCTTACTTATGTCCAGGCTTAGCTACAGTACCCGGTTAGAGTCCGTGGTCCAGCTTACCTGCGACCTGGTTTTGGCTACAGTACCCGGTTCGAGTCCGTGGTCCAGCCCACCCGTGCCCGACCTTTGGCTACAACACCCGGTTCGAGTCCGTGGTCCAGCCCATATAGGTTGACTCATTAGCTATAGTACCCGGTTCGAGTCCGTGGTCCAGCTTGCACGTGGTGTATTCCCAATTCCTCACTAAAGCTTCAGTTTAGTCTTGATTACTCTCATCTGTAGGTTGAGGTTTTGGAGGTTGGAGAGATTCCGATTAAAGTCCGGGACATAATGAGATCTTGGAATATGATTGGGAATGGTTCAGTTAAAAGTCCGGAAATTGGTAATATTGTGATAGACCTTCTAGCTCCATTATTTTACTTCAACTGCCAGTGCATCTGCCGGGCTTATGGGGGTCCGTGCAGGTGGTTTCTTTTATTGTGCACGAGCGTACCCGTCGGGTTTATGGGAGCCCGGCGGAGTTAGTTAGATTGCTTGTCTTTGTTGCCTGTACGCTCGTGTACATACCCCCATTTACTACTCTTTGCACTTGATGTGACCTTTATTCGCATTTCAGTTTACTTTTGCTTATCTTGCTCAGTCGGCCGATGATGCTACTGGGTACCTGTTGTTTTGGTACTCATGCTACGCTCTGCATCTATTTTGTGATGCAGGTCCGAGCACTAGTAGCCAGCGTTGATCGAGCTTGGAGTAGACTTATCCGGAGACGGGGGTGAGCACACGGCGTTTTGTACTATTTCAGTCTCCATCTGTATATATAGACTTGTCTTTTTCCTTTCGAGACAGTCCAGCTCTGTTGTCCGGTTTTAGGACTTGTACTCATTTTGTAGTAGCTCTGTACTAGTGACTTCCAGGTTCTGGGAGGGATCTTTATTTGTATATATGTTTTTGGTTTGTTCCGCTGTTTATATTGTTATTTGCCTACTCTTGTTTAATTTCTACCCTCAGACCCATTACTTGTTGTTCCGGGTTACGGGTTGGCTTACCTGCTGGGGGTTATAGTAGGTGCCATCATGACTTGGTAAATCGGGTCGTGACAAATTGGTATCAGAGCCCAGGTTCGTCGGTCTCACTTGTACAGAGCTAACGTCTAGTAGAGTCCTGCAGATCGGTACGGAGACGTCCGTTACTTATCTCGGGAGGCTACAGGATGTCTTTAGGAACGTGTTGCTTTTGTATCACTGTCGTGCATTGTATGTCTTATCGGTTTCTGAAATTTTACTTGTACCACTCTTTTATAGGGATGGCTCGCACGCGTGGTAGGGCCCCAGCTAGGGGTAGAGGCCGACCTCGAGGTCGTGCCAGAGTACAGCACCAGCCCAGGACCGAGAGCAAACTCCGGAGCCGGTGATAGAGCCACCAGCAGTTCCAGCACAGCAGCAACCGATGGGCCCGGGACTAGCCCAGCCACCGCCTGAGCCTGTGGCAGCTCCAGATATACAGGCGATGCTCGTCAGATACTAGCTGCATTGGGGTATGCAGCAGGCCCCACTCCAGCCGTTCCAGTACCAGGGTCAGCCTACACCAGCGGTACCGTTGTTCAGCAGCTAGCGCACCGGTTGTTCAGCCTGACGATTTGGAGGGCGTCATGCCACTACGGAGCAGAAGATGCTCGGGTGTTCCTTGACTATCACCGCCGAGGTTTTCTGGGCAGTGGGGGAGGATGCCCACGAGTTTCTAGTTACTTGCCGCGAGCGGCTACAGACTTTGGGTTTAGTGGAGTCGAGAGGAGCAGACTTCACCGCTTACCAGTTAGACGGTCCCGCCAGGCAGTGGTGGCGTACATACTTAGAGACCAGGCCAGCTGGGTCTCCACCGGTCACATGGACTGAGTTTTCAGAGGCCTTCTTGGCCCGATTTATTCCCAGGAGCATCAGAGATCAGTTTGCTCGGTTAGAGCAGGGCTCCATGACAGTATCAGAGTATGAGGCCCGATTCCACGAGCTCTCCAGGCATGCCGCCATGATATTACCTACTGAGGAGGAGAGGGTTCGTTGTTTTGTTCGGGGTTTGAGACTACAGTTGCGGATTGAGACTCAGTCTTTAGTCTCAGCGGGCCGCTCATTTCTGGATGTAGTGGACCATGCCCGCACTATCGAGCAGCTCCGTCGCGAGGCCCAAGGGGGCAGCGGCAAGAGAGCTAGACAGGAGGATAGCCATGATAGGCGCGTTTCAGACCCCGAGAGTCTTATGATAGATCTCAGCAGAGGTTTCAGTCGGGTCAGTCTAGTAGCCCCTTCCAGGCTTCTCTCCAGGCATCGGAGGGTGATCAGCACCGCCATATTGGTTTTAGTGCCGGTCCTAGTCGGGGCCGAGATAGTTCACAGATGGGTTTTTCTGGCCGGGGTAGCCGACCTCCAGCTCTCAGTCGACAGTCCCAGGGGTGTTATGAGTGTGGGAGTTAGATCATTGGGCCCGCGAGTGTCCCCATCGCAGGTTAGCCTTACCCGCTCCACAGGCAGTTAGGCATACGCCAGCACCTCCAGCTAGAGGCAGAGGCCAGGGACAGGACGTAGGGGTGGTCACCAGGGTATACGGGGTGGTCCCCGAGGAGGCAGATTAGGGGGCAGAGCCGATGCACAGGGTAGGGGAGTCCAGGCCCACTTTTATGCAGCTCCAGCTAGAGCAGATGCTGAGACCTCGGACGATGTGATCACAGGTACAGTGTTATTATGCCAGCAGCCCGCCTTGGCTTTATTTGATCCAGGCTCTACTTTTTCGTATGTTTCTGTTTACTATGCCTCTCGATTGAGTATGATGTCTGAGCCTCTGGTAGCGCCGTTGCGTGTGTCGACCCCCGTGGGTGAGTCTTTAGTAGTGGATCAGGTATTTCGATCTTGCTTAGTTACTATCCAGGGGCGTGACACCCGGGCTGACCTTATATTGCTTGACATGGTTGATTTGATGTGATTCTGGGCATGGATTGGTTATCCCCTTATCGCGCTGTTTTAGATTGCTTTTCTAAGACCGTTACCTTAGCCATTCCCGGTATTCCTCCGGTGGTGTGGCAGGGATCTCGTGGTAGCACACCAGTTGGGGTTATCTCTTTTATTCGTGCTAGGAGGCTAGTGGCTAGCGGATGCTTATCATATTTGGCCTATGTACGTGATGTGAGTAGGGAGGTTCCTCCGGTTGAGTCAGTTCCTGTTGTTCGTGACTTCATAGATGTGTTTCCTACTGATCTACCTGGCCTACCCCCAGAGCGTGATGTTGATTTTCCGATTGAGTTGAGCCAGGTACTCGGCCTATTTCTATTCCGCCATATCGGATGGCTCCTGCAGAGCTCAAGGAGCTCAGTGTTCAGCTTCAGGATCTCTTGGGTAAGGGATTCATTCGGCCTAGTGTATCGCCTTGGGGTGCCCCAGTCCTCTTCGTGAAGAAGAAGGACGGTACTATGCGATTGTGTATTGACTACAGGCAGCTGAACAAGGTGACGGTGAAGAACCGTTACCCCATGCCTCGTATTGATGATTTGTTTGATCAGCTTCAGGGTGCCGTGGTATTTTCTAAGATTGATTTAAGATCCGGCTACCACCAGTTGAGGATTAGGGCAGCGGACGTCCCTAAGACCACATTTAGGACTCGTTATGGCCATTATGAGTTCTTGGTGATGTCGTTTGGGTTGACTAATGCCCCTGCCGCCTTCATGGATTTGATGACATACTGGTATACTCGCGGAGCCGGAGTGAGCATGAGCAACATTTGAGGATAGTGCTCCAGACTTTGAGAGATCAGCGGCTTTATGCCAAGTTCTCAAAGTGCGAGTTTTGGCTTGAGTCTGTAGCCTTCTTGGGGCACGTGGTGTCCAAGGAGGGTATTAGGGTTGATCCGGCGAAGATTGAGGCTATTCGTGATTGGCACAGGCCCACCTCTGTGACTGAGATTCGTAGCTTCGTCGGATTGGCAGGCTACTATAGGCGTTTTGTTGAGGGATTTTCTACTATAGCAGCGCCTTTGACTCGGTTGACTCGCCAGGATGTTCCCTTTGTTTGGTCAGAGGAGTGTGAGGCGAGCTTTTTGAGGCTCAAGGAGTTATTGACCACCGCCCTATATTGACTCTTCCAGTTGAGGGCGAGGGCTTCACGGTATATTGTGACGCATCCGGCGTTGGTTTGGGTTGTGTATTGATGCAGCAGGGCCGGGTTATTGCTTATGCGTCGAGGCAGCTTAAGATTCATGAGCGCAACTACCCCACCCATGACTTAGAGTTGGCGGCGGTAGTTTTTGCACTTAAGATTTGGAGGCACTACTTGTATGGAGTTCGATGTGAGATCTATACCGATCACAGGAGTCTTCAGTACATCATGAGCCAGAGGGACCTTAATTCGAGGCAGCGTCGTTGGATTGAGCTCCTGAAGGACTATGACCTATCTATTCTCTATCATCCGGGCAAGGCAAATGTGGTAGCGGACGCCTTGAGCCGAAAGGCAGTGAGTATGGGTAGTCTATCCTTCTTATCTGTTGAGGAGCGACCCTTGGCTATGGACATTCAGTTCTTAGCCAATAGCATGATTCGGTTGGATATCTCAGATTCTAGACGTGTCTTGGCCCATATGGGAGTTCAGTCTTCCTTGCTTGATAGGATCCGTGGTTGTCAGTTTGAGGATGAGGCCTTGGTGGCCCTTAGAGATCGAGTGTTAGCGGGTGATGGTGGTCAGGCTACCTTAGATCCTGATGGAGTGTTGAGATTCGCCGGCCGCATCTGTGTTCCGAGAGTTGGGGATTTGATACAGTTGATACTTTCTGAGGGCCATGAGTCTAGATACTCTATCCATCCGGGCACAGCGAAGATGTATCGTGATCTGAGGCAACATTATGGTGGAGTGGCATGAGGAGAGATATTGCTGACTTTGTTTCCCGTTGCTTGTGCTGCCAGCAGGTAAAGGCCGAGCATTTGAGGCCTGGTGGCGAGTTCCAGAGATTACCCATTCCGGAGTGGAAGTGGGAGCGTATCACTATGGACTTCGTTGTGGGGTTACCTCGGACTTCTAGAGGTGTTGACAGCATTTGGGTCATCGTGGATCGGTTGACTAAGTCAGCACACTTCATTCCTGTCCATACTTCCTACAGTGCTGAGAGGTTAGCACGTATCTACATTCGAGAGGTGGTTCGTCTTCATGGTGTGCCTGTTTCCATCATCTCAGATCGGGGCCCACAGTTCACATCTAGCTTCTGGAGGACCTTCCAGGATGAGTTGGGTACCCGTGTTGACCTTAGCACAGCTTTCCACCCACAGACTGATGGTCAGTCGGAGCGCACGATTCAGGTTCTTGAGGACATGTTGCGGGCTTGTGTTATGGATTTTGGAGGTCAGTGGGACCAGTTCTTGCCTTTGGCAGAGTTTGCGTATAACAACAGCTACCACTCTAGTATTCAGATGGCCCCATTCGAGGCATTATATGGTAGGCGTTGTCGCTCTCCAGTTGGTTGGTTTGAGTCAACAGAGCCTAGGCCGCGTGGTACAGATTTGCTTCAGGAGGCCCTGGATCAGGTGAGGGTGATTCAGGATAGGCTCAGGACGGCTCAGAGTAGGCACCAGAGTTATGCGGATCGGAGGCGCCGGCCTTTGAGATTCTCTGTTGGTGATCGGGTATTCCTCCGTGTGTCGCCCATGAAGGGCGTGATGAGGTTTGGGAGGCGGGGCAAGCTTAGCCCCAGGTACATTGGGCCATTTGAGATACTCCGGACAGTTGGAGAGGTTGCTTATGAGTTGGCCCTACCTCCAGTATTTTCAGCCATCCACCCAGTGTTTCATGTTTCGATGCTGCGGCGGTATGTTCCTGATGAGTCCCATGTGCTCCAGTATGATGCAGTCGAGTTGGATGATCATTTGACATTTGTAGAGGAGCCAGTTGCCATTCTAGCCAGAGATGTGAGGAGATTGCGCTCGAGAGCCATTCCTGTTGTTAAGGTCCGTTGGAGACATCGTCCAGTTGAGGAGGCTACCTGGGAGATCGAGCATGAGATGCGGGCACAGTTCCCCGACTTATTTGAGCATTCAGGTACTTCTTGACTCTTACTTTCGCGGACGAAAGTTCTTTTAGTAGTGGATATTGTAATGACCCTCCAGGTCATTTTTTTAAATTAAAGAATTCATTTCATCGTTTAGAGCGTTCCTGTAGCGACCCCAAGTCATTTATGACTTGCTGGCACTGACTGTTCGGTCGCCTGGTCGTTCGTTTGGGTTTTAGGCCCGTTTCCCTGTTTTGGAGTTTTTTTATAACTTGAAAAGTTGACTTTGGTCAACCTTCTTGGAAGACGTGCTCAGATGAAAATTCTGACAGCTAGGTTAGCTTCGGAAGATCAATTTTGGTCTAGAACGACCCTTTGTTCACTTCCCGAGATTTTAGATAGCAGTTGTGGAATCTGGTTCAAAACGATACTGGATGTGGGACCCACTTTTCATCGAAGCGAGCTCCAAATGGAAATTCCGCCTTCACCGTTGAGTCCGAAATGTCGTTTCCAATCAGATTCCATATAAGGTTTGTATTTTTCCGACTTCGAACGAGTCCGAAACATCGAAATTTAAGTTTGAAGGGTTGTAGAATTTAACGCGGCGGTGACGTGGCAGAGCCACGTGACGACACGTGGCAGAGGAGTGAAATCTGGAAATTTCCAGAATTTAAAACGAAATTCGTCCAATTTTTTTTGTTCAACTTCAACTCAAGATTGCTCCTTCATTTTGAATCCAAATTAAGTGATTCAAAAGGCAAACTTCAAGAGAATTTCGAGGGGAATCTAGCGGTGATCTCGGAAACGCGAGGGGAGGTTTCGTTTGAGGTAAGAAATCAATTTTAGCCACTGCCAGTGTGATTTCCGGATGGTTTTGTTATTGAATTTTGAAATGTGAGATCTTGATCATCGTAAGTCCGTTTTAAGTCATTCTTGGGGCTAACTTGTAGAGTTTTTCGCAAGGATCGTCGTGGTATAATCTGTTTGGGTTGAAAGGGTCTCGTTTTTCCGAAAATTGGTGATCAAGGGGCTGCCCTTTTTAATTATTGTGGCTGATTTGCGGTGTTGTAGGCATCTGTTTGTGCTAAAATTTTGGGGTATTAGTTTAGTAAGGTAGTTGGGACGTTTCCACGGATTCGATTTTGAGATTCTAATTGTGGGCCCCACAATCCCGTTTTATACCCGATTTTGGGTCCGTCTCCGAAAAATATAATTTTAGTGTCAATTTATTCGTAATGACGAGGTGATTAACCTTTTGTTAGTGGGGAAGCATTTGGAGACCGTTCGGAGAGGAAAAGATCCGGTACCGTGAGTTGGAGCCCGCGTGATCGGCTTTCAGGTAGGCTATGGTTTTCTCTCGTGAGATTGAGCATGTTTAGGCAATTGTTTATTGATTTGCTTGAGTATGGAGGGGTTCGGGTGTCGAGCATGCTAAATTTCTATAATTCCTGCCTTAGACCTTATTTCGGGAAAGTGTTGGATTATGACAGCATGTCTCTTGATATTATTGAATATCCATATCTGGTGGTGTATATGATAATATTGAATTGAAGTATGTTTGGCCTTAGTCTAGGCTTAGACTAGTGTTGCCATAGACTTGCGAGATTTCGGATGTCGTTGGGCAGTAGAACTTTTTCCGACGTCGTTTCGGACGGTCAGCTCCTTGTAGACTGATATAGCAGACTTGAGTCTGATAGTCGGTAACTCAGCTTATGACCTTGTATCCATAATGCCCTGCTTTTCTATTAGCTACAGTACCCGGTTAAAGTCCGTGGTCCAGCTTACTTATGTCCAGGCTTAGCTACAGTACCCGGTTAGAGTCCGTGGTCCAGCTTACCTGTGATCTGGTTTTAGCTACAGTACCCGGTTAGAGTCCGTGGTCCAGCTTACTTATGTCCAGGCTTAGCTACAGTACCCGGTTAGAGTCCGTGGTCCAGCTTACCTGCGACCTGGTTTTGGCTACAGTACCCGGTTCGAGTCCGTGGTCCAGCCCACCCGTGCCCGACCTTTGGCTACAGCACCCGGTTCGAGTCCGTGGTCCAGCCCATATAGGTTGACTCATTAGCTATAGTACCCGGTTCGAGTCCGTGGTCCAGCTTGCACGTGGTGTATTCCCAATTCCTCACTAAAGCTTCAGTTTAGTCTTGATTACTCTCATCTGTAGGTTGAGGTTTTGGAGGTTGGAGAGATTCCGGTTAAAGTCCGGGACATAATGAGATCTTGGAATATGATTGGGAATGGTTCAGTTAAAAGTCCGGAATTTGGTAATATTGTGATAGACCTTCTAGCTCCATTATTTTACTTCAACTGCCAGTGCATCTGCCGGGCTTATGGGGGTCCGTGCAGGTGGTTTCTTTTATTGTGCACGAGCGTACCCGTCGGGTTTATGGGAGCCCGGCGGAGTTAGTTAGATTGCTTGTCTTTGTTGCCTGTACGCTCGTGTACATACCCCCCATTTACTACTCTTTGCACTTGATGTGACCTTTTATTCGCATTTCAGTTTACTTTTGCTTATCTTGCTCAGTCGGCCGATGATGTCTACTGGGTACCTGTTGTTTTGGTACTCATGCTACGCTCTGCATCTATTTTGTGATGCAGGTCCGAGCACTAGTAGCCAGCGTTGATCTAGCTTGGAGTAGACTTATCCGGAGACGGGGGTGAGCACACGGCGTTTTGTACTATTTCAGTCTCCATCTGTATATATAGACTTGTCTTTTTCCTTTCGAGACAGTCCAGGCTCTGTTGTCCGTTTTAGGACTTGTACTCATTTTGTAGTAGCTCTGTACTAGTGACTTCCAGGTTCTGGGAGGGATCTTTATTTGTATATATGTTTTTGGTTTGTGTCCGCTTGTTTATATTGTTATTTGCCTACTCTTGTTTAATTTCTACCCTCAGACCCATTACTTGTTGTTCCGGGTTACGGGTTGGCTTACCTGCTGGCGGGTTATAGTAGGTGCCATCATGACTTGGTAAATCGGGTCGTGACAAATTGGTATCAGAGCCCCAGGTTCGTCGGTCTCACTTGTACAGAGCTAACGTCTAGTAGAGTCCTGCAGATCGGTACGGAGACGTCCGTTACTTATCATCGGGAGGCTACAGGATGTCTTTAGGAACGTGTTGCGTTTGTATCACTGTCGTGCATTGTATGTCTTATCGGTTTCTGAAATTTTACTTGTACCACTCTTTTATAGGGATGGCTCGCACGCGTGGTAGGGCCCCAGCTAGGGGTAGAGGCCGACCTCGAGGTCGTTCCAGAGTTACAGCACCAGCCCAGGACCGAGAGCAAACTCCGGAGCCGGTGATAGAGCCACCAGCAGTTCCAGCACAGCAGCAATCGATGGGCCCGGGACTAGCCCAGCCACCGCCTGAGCCTGTGGCAGCTCCAGATATACAGGCGATGCTCGTTCAGATACTAGCTGCCATTGGGGGTATGCAGCAGGCCCCATCTCCAGCCGTTCCAGTACCACAGGGTCAGCCTACACCAGCGGTACCGATTGTTCAGCAGCTAGCGGCACCGGTTGTTCAGCCTGACGATTTGGAGGGCGTCATGCCACTACGGAGCAGAAGATGCTCGGGGTGTTCCTTCGACTATCACCGCCGAGGTTTTCTAGGGCAGTGGGGGAGGATGCCCACGAGTTTCTAGTTACTTGCCGCGAGCGGCTACAGACTTTGGGTTTAGTGGAGTCGAGAGGAGCAGACTTCACCGCTTACCAGTTAGACGGTCCCGCCAGGCAGTGGTGGCGTACATACTTAGAGACCAGGCCAGCTGGGTCTCCACCGGTCACATGGATTGAGTTTTCAGAGGCCTTCTTGGCCCGATTTATTCCCAGGAGCATCAGAGATCAGTTTGCTCGGTTAGAGCAGGGCTCCATGACAGTATCAGAGTATGAGGCCCGATTCCACGAGCTCTCCAGGCATGCCGCCATGATATTACCTACTGAGGAGGAGAGGGTTCGTTGTTTTGTTCGGGGTTTGAGACTACAGTTGCGGATTGAGACTCAGTCTTTAGTCTCAGCGGGCCGCTCATTTCTGGATGTAGTGGACCATGCCCGCACTATCGAGCAGCTCCGTCGCGAGGCCCAAGGGGGCAGCGGCAAGAGAGCTAGACAGGAGGATAGCCATGATAGGCGTCGTTTCAAACCCCGAGAGTCTTATGATAGATCTCAGCAGAGGTTTCAGTCGGGTCAGTCTAGTAGCCCCTTCCAGGCTTCTCTCCAGGCATCGGAGGGTGATCAGCACCGCCATATTGGTTTTAGTGCCGGTCCTAGTCGGGGCCGAGATAGTTCACAGATAGGTTTTTCTGGCCGGGGTAGCCGACCTCCAGCTCTCAGTCGACAGTCCCAGGGGTGTTATGAGTGTGGGGAGTTAGATCATTGGGCCCGCGAGTGTCCCCATCGCAGGTTAGCCTTACCCGCTCCACAGGCAGTTAGGCATACGCCAGCACCTCCAGCTAGAGGCAGAGGCCAGGGACAGGACCGTAGGGGTGGTCACCAGGGTATACGGGGTGGTCCCCGAGGAGGCAGATTAGGGGGCAGAGCCGATGCACAGGGTAGGGGAGTCCAGGCCCACTTTTATGCAGCTCCAGCTAGAGCAGATGCTGAGACCTCGGACGATGTGATCACAGGTACAGTGTTATTATGCCAGCAGCCCGCCTTGGCTTTATTTGATTCAGGCTCTACTTTTTCGTATGTTTCTATTTACTATGCCTCTCGATTGAGTTTGATGTCTGAGCCTCTGGTAGCGCCGTTACGTGTGTCGACCCCCGTGGGTGAGTCTTTAGTAGTGGATCAGGTATTTCGATCTTGCTTAGTTACTATCCAGGGGCGTGACACCCGGGCTGACCTTATATTGCTTGACATGGTTGATTTCGATGTGATTCTGGGCATGGATTGGTTATCCCCTTATCGCGCTGTTTTAGATTGCTTTCTAAGACCGTTACCTTAGCCATTCCCGGTATTCCTCCGGTGGTGTGGCAGGGATCTCGTGGTAGCACACCAGTTGGGGTTATCTCTTTTATTCGTGCTAGGAGGCTAGTGGCTAGCGGATGCTTATCATATTTGGCCTATGTACGTGATGTGAGTAGGGAGGTTTCTCCGGTTGAGTCAGTTCCTGTTGTTCGTGACTTCATAGATGTGTTTCCTGCTGATCTACCTGGCCTACCCCCAGAGCGTGATGTTGATTTTCCGATTGAGCTTGAGCCAGGTACTCGGCCTATTTCTATTCCGCCATATCGGATGGCTCCTGCAGAGCTCAAGGAGCTCAGTGTTCAGCTTCAGGATCTCTTGGGTAAGGGATTCATTCGGCCTAGTGTATCGCCTTGGGGTGCCCCAGTCCTCTTCGTGAAGAAGAAGGACGGTACTATGCGATTGTGTATTGACTACAGGCAGCTGAACAAGGTGACGGTGAAGAACCGTTACCCCATGCCTCGTATTGATGATTTGTTTGATCAGCTTCAGGGTGCCGTGGTATTTTCTAAGATTGATTTAAGATCCGGCTACCACCAGTTGAGGATTAGGGCAGCGGACGTCCCTAAGACCGCATTTAGGACTCGTTATGGCCATTATGAGTTCTTGGTGATGTCGTTTGGGTTGACTAATGCCCCTGCCGCCTTCATGGACTTGATGACACGTGTGTTCAGGCCATACCTTGATTTATTTGTCATTGTCTTCATTGATGACATACTGGTATACTCGCGGAGCCGGAGTGAGCATGAGCAACATTTGAGGATAGTGCTCCAGACTTTGAGAGATCAGCGGCTTTATGCCAAGTTCTCAAAGTGCGAGTTTTGGCTTGAGTCTGTAGCCTTCTTGGGGCACGTGGTGTCCAAGGAGGGTATTAGGGTTGATCCGGCGAAGATTGAGGCTATTCGTGATTGGCACAGGCCCACCTCTGTGACTGAGATTCGTAGCTTCGTCGGATTGGCAGGCTACTATAGGCGTTTTGTTGAGGGATTTTCTACTATAGCAGCGCCTTTGACTCGGTTGACTCGCCAGGATGTTCCCTTTGTTTGGTCAGAGGAGTGTGAGGCGAGCTTTTTGAGGCTCAAGGAGTTATTGACCACCGCTCCTATATTGACTCTTCCAGTTGAGGGCGAGGGCTTCACGGTATATTATGACGCATCTGGCGTTGGTTTGGGTTGTGTATTGATGCAGCAGGGCCGGGTTATTGCTTATGCGTCGAGGCAGCTTAAGATTCATGAGCGCAACTACCCCACCCATGACTTAGAGTTGGCGGCGGTAGTTTTTGCACTTAAGATTTGGAGGCACTACTTGTATGGAGTTCGATGTGAGATCTATACCGATCACAGGAGTCTTCAGTACATCATGAGCCAGAGGGACCTTAATTCGAGGCAGCGTCGTTGGATTGAGCTCCTGAAGGACTATGACCTATCTATTCTCTATCATCCGGGCAAGGCAAATGTGGTAGCGGACGCCTTGAGCCGAAAGGCAGTGAGTATGGGTAGTCTATCCTTCTTATCTGTTGAGGAGCGACCCTTGGCTATGAACATTCAGTTCTTAGCCAATAGCATGATTCGGTTGGATATCTCAGATTCTAGACGTGTCTTGGCCCGTATGGGAGTTCAGTCTTCCTTGCTTGACAGGATCCGTGGTTGTCAGTTTGAGGATGAGGCCTTGGTGGCCCTTAGAGATCGAGTGTTAGCGGGTGATGGTGGTCAGGCTACCTTAGATCCTGATGGAGTGTTGAGATTCGCCGGCCGCATCTGTGTTCCGAGAGTTGGGGATTTGATACAGTTGATACTTTCTAAGGGCCATGAGTCTAGATACTCTATCCATCCGGGCACAGCGAAGATGTATCGTGATCTGAGGCAACATTATTGGTGGAGTGGCATGAGGAGAGATATTGCTGACTTTGTTTCCCGTTGCTTGTGCTGCCAGCAGGTAAAGGCCGAGCATTTGAGGCCTGGTGGCGAGTTCCAGAGATTACCCATTCCGGAGTGGAAGTGGGAGCGTATCACTATGGACTTCGTTGTGGGGTTACCTCGGACTTCTAGAGGTGTTGACAGCATTTGGGTCATCGTGGATCGGTTGACTAAGTCAGCACACTTCATTCCTGTCCATACTTCCTACAGTGCTGAGAGGTTAGCACGTATCTACATTCGAGAGGTGGTTCGTCTTCATGGTGTGCCTGTTTCCATCATCTCAGATCGGGGCCCACAGTTCACATCTAGCTTCTGGAGGACCTTCCAGGATGAGTTGGGTACCCGTGTTGACCTTAGCACAGCTTTCCACCCACAGACTGATGGTCAGTCGGAGCGCACGATTCAGGTTCTTGAGGACATGTTGCGGGCTTGTGTTATGGATTTTGGAGGTCAGTGGGACCAGTTCTTGCCTTTGGCAGAGTTTGCGTATAACAACAGCTACCACTCTAGTATTCAGATGGCCCCATTCGAGGCATTATATGGTAGGCGTTGTCGCTCTCCAGTTGGTTGGTTTGAGTCTACAGAGCCTAGGCCGCGTGGTACAGATTTGCTTCAGGAGGCCCTGGATCAGGTGAGGGTGATTCAGGATAGGCTCAGGACGGCACAGAGTAGGCACCAGAGTTATGCGGATCGGAGGCGCCGGCCTTTGAGATTCTCTGTTGGTGATCGGGTATTCCTCCGTGTGTCGCCCATGAAGGGCGTGATGAGGTTTGGGAGGCGGGGCAAGCTTAGCCCCAGGTACATTGGGCCTTTGAGATACTCCGGACAGTTGGAGAGGTTGCTTATGAGTTGGCCCTACCTCCAGTATTTTCAGCCATCCACCCAGTGTTTCATGTTTCGATGCTGCGGCGGTATGTTCCTGATGAGTCCCATGTGCTCCAGTATGATGCAGTCGAGTTGGATGATCATTTGACATTTGTAGAGGAGCCAGTTGCCATTCTAGCCAGAGATGTGAGGAGATTGCGCTCGAGAGCCATTCCTGTTGTTAAGGTCCGTTGGAGACATCGTCCAGTTGAGGAGGCTACCTGGGAGATCGAGCATGAGATGCGGGCACAGTTCCCCGACTTATTTGAGCATTCAGGTACTTCTTGACTCTTACTTTCGCGGACGAAAGTTCTTTTAGTAGTGGATATTGTAATGACCCTCCAGGTCATTTTTTTAAATTAAAGAATTCATTTCATCGTTTAGAGCGTTCCTGTAGCGACCCCAAGTCATTTATGACTTGCTGGCACTGACTGTTCGGTCGCCTGGTCGTTCGTTTGGGTTTTAGGCCCGTTTCCCTGTTTTGGAGTTTTTTTTATAACTTGAAAAGTTGACTTTGGTCAACCTTCTTGGAAGACGTGCTCAGATGAAAATTCTGACAGCTAGGTTAGCTTCGGAAGATCAATTTTGGTCTAGAACGACCCTTTGTTCACTTCCCGAGATTTTAGATAGCAGTTGTGGAATCTGGTTCAAAACGATACTGGATGTGGGACCCACTTTTCATCGAAGCGAGCTCCAAATGGAAATTCCGCCTTCACCGTTGAGTCCGAAATGTCGTTTCCAATCAGATTCCATATAAGGTTTGTATTTTTCCGACTTCGAACGAGTCCGAAACATCGAAATTTAAGTTTGAAGGGTTGTAGAATTTAACGCGGCGGTGACGTGGCAGAGGAGTGAAATCTGGAAATTTCCAGAATTTAAAAACGAAATTCGTCTAATTTTTTTTGTTCAACTTCAACTCAAGATTGCTCCTTCATTTTGAATCCAAATTAAGTGATTCAAAAGGCAAACTTCAAGAGAATTTCGAGGGAAATCTAGCGGTGATCTCGGAAACGCGAGGGGAGGTTTCGTTTGAGGTAAGAAATCAATTTTAGCCACTGCCAGTGTGATTTCCGGATGGTTTTGTTATTGAATTTTGAAATGTGAGATCTTGATCATCGTTAGTCCGTTTTAAGTCATTCTTGGGGCTAACTTGTAGAGTTTTTCGCAAGGATCGTCGTGGTATAATCTGTTTGGGTTGAAAGGGTCTCGTTTTTCCGAAAATTGGTGATCAAGGGGCTGCCCTTTTTAATTATTGTGGCTGATTTGCGGTGTTGTAGGCATCTGTTTGTGCTAAAATTTTGGGGTATTAGTTTAGTAAGGTAGTTGGGACGTTTCCACGGATTCGATTTTGAGATTCTAATTGTGGGCCCCACAATCCCGTTTTATACCCGATTTTGGGTCCGTCTCCGAAAAATATAATTTTAGTGTCAATTTATTCGTAATGACGAGGTGATTAACCTTTTGTTAGTGGGGAAGCATTTGGAGACCGTTCGGAGAGGAAAAGATCCGGTACCGTGAGTTGGAGCCCGCGTGATCGGCTTTCAGGTAGGCTATGGTTTTCTCTCGTGAGATTGAGCATGTTTAGGCAATTGTTTATTGATTTGCTTGAGTATGGAGGGGTTCGGGTGTCGAGCATGCTAAATTTCTATAATTCCTGCCTTAGACCTTATTTCGGGAAAGTGTTGGATTATGACAGCATGTCTCTTGATATTATTGAATATCCATATCTGGTGGTGTATATGATAATATTGAATTGAAGTATGTTTGGCCTTAGTCTAGGCTTAGACTAGTGTTGCCATAGACTTGCGAGATTTCGGATGTCGTTGGGCAGTAGAACTTTTTCCGACGTCGTTTCGGACGGTCAGCTCCTTGTAGACTGATATAGCAGACTTGAGTCTGATAGTCGGTAACTCAGCTTATGACCTTGTATCCATAATGCCCTGCTTTTCTATTAGCTACAGTACCCGGTTAAAGTCCGTGGTCCAGCTTACTTATGTCCAGGCTTAGCTACAGTACCCGGTTAGAGTCCGTGGTCCAGCTTACCTGTGATCTGGTTTTAGCTACAGTACCCGGTTAGAGTCCGTGGTCCAGCTTACTTATGTCCAGGCTTAGCTACAGTACCCGGTTAGAGTCCGTGGTCCAGCTTACCTGCGACCTGGTTTTGGCTACAGTACCCGGTTCGAGTCCGTGGTCCAGCCCACCCGTGCCCGACCTTTGGCTACAGCACCCGGTTCGAGTCCGTGGTCCAGCCCATATAGGTTGACTCATTAGCTATAGTACCCGGTTCGAGTCCGTGGTCCAGCTTGCACGTGGTGTATTCCCAATTCCTCACTAAAGCTTCAGTTTAGTCTTGATTACTCTCATCTGTAGGTTGAGGTTTTGGAGGTTGGAGAGATTCCGGTTAAAGTCCGGGACATAATGAGATCTTGGAATATGATTGGGAATGGTTCAGTTAAAAGTCCGGAATTTGGTAATATTGTGATAGACCTTCTAGCTCCATTATTTTACTTCAACTGCCAGTGCATCTGCCGGGCTTATGGGGGTCCGTGCAGGTGGTTTCTTTTATTGTGCACGAGCGTACCCGTCGGGTTTATGGGAGCCCGGCGGAGTTAGTTAGATTGCTTGTCTTTGTTGCCTGTACGCTCGTGTACATACCCCCCATTTACTACTCTTTGCACTTGATGTGACCTTTTATTCGCATTTCAGTTTACTTTTGCTTATCTTGCTCAGTCGGCCGATGATGTCTACTGGGTACCTGTTGTTTTAGTACTCATGCTACGCTCTGCATCTATTTTGTGATGCAGGTCCGAGCACTAGTAGCCAGCGTTGATCTAGCTTGGAGTAGACTTATCCGGAGACGGGGGTGAGCACAAGGCGTTTTGTACTATTTCAGTCTCCATCTGTATATATAGACTTGTCTTTTTCCTTTCGAGACAGTCCAGGCTCTGTTGTCCTGTTTTAGGACTTGTACTCATTTTGTAGTAGCTCTGTACTAGTGACTTCCAGGTTCTGGGAGGGATCTTTATTTGTATATATGTTTTTGGTTTGTGTCCGCTTGTTTATATTGTTATTTGCCTACTCTTGTTTAATTTCTACCCTCAGACCCATTACTTGTTGTTCCGGGTTACGGGTTGGCTTACCTGCTGGCGGGTTATAGTAGGTGCCATCATGACTTGGTAAATCGGGTCGTGACAAATTGGTATCAGAGCCCCAGGTTCGTCGGTCTCACTTGTACAGAGCTAACGTCTAGTAGAGTCCTGCAGATCGGTACGGAGACGTCCGTTACTTATCATCGGGAGGCTACAGGATGTCTTTAGGAACGTGTTGCGTTTGTATCACTGTCGTGCATTGTATGTCTTATCGGTTTCTGAAATTTTACTTGTACCACTCTTTTATAGGGATGGCTCGCACGCGTGGTAGGGCCCCAGCTAGGGGTAGAGGCCGACCTCGAGGTCGTTCCAGAGTTACAGCACCAGCCCAGGACCGAGAGCAAACTCCGGAGCCGGTGATAGAGCCACCAGCAGTTCCAGCACAGCAGCAATCGATGGGCCCGGGACTAGCCCAGCCACCGCCTGAGCCTGTGGCAGCTCCAGATATACAGGCGATGCTCGTTCAGATACTAGCTGCCATTGGGGGTATGCAGCAGGCCCCATCTCCAGCCGTTCCAGTACCACAGGGTCAGCCTACACCAGCGGTACCGATTGTTCAGCAGCTAGCGGCACCGGTTGTTCAGCCTGACGATTTGGAGGGCGTCATGCCACTACGGAGCAGAAGATGCTCGGGGTGTTCCTTCGACTATCACCGCCGAGGTTTTCTAGGGCAGTGGGGGAGGATGCCCACGAGTTTCTAGTTACTTGCCGCGAGCGGCTACAGACTTTGGGTTTAGTGGAGTCGAGAGGAGCAGACTTCACCGCTTACCAGTTAGACGGTCCCGCCAGGCAGTGGTGGCGTACATACTTAGAGACCAGGCCAGCTGGGTCTCCACCGGTCACATGGATTGAGTTTTCAGAGGCCTTCTTGGCCCGATTTATTCCCAGGAGCATCAGAGATCAGTTTGCTCGGTTAGAGCAGGGCTCCATGACAGTATCAGAGTATGAGGCCCGATTCCACGAGCTCTCCAGGCATGCCGCCATGATATTACCTACTGAGGAGGAGAGGGTTCGTTGTTTTGTTCGGGGTTTGAGACTACAGTTGCGGATTGAGACTCAGTCTTTAGTCTCAGCGGGCCGCTCATTTCTGGATGTAGTGGACCATGCCCGCACTATCGAGCAGCTCCGTCGCGAGGCCCAAGGGGCAGCGGCAAGAGAGCTAGACAGGAGGATAGCCATGATAGGCGTCGTTTCAAACCCCGAGAGTCTTATGATAGATCTCAGCAGAGGTTTCAGTCGGGTCAGTCTAGTAGCCCCTTCCAGGCTTCTCTCCAGGCATCGGAGGGTGATCAGCACCGCCATATTGGTTTTAGTGCCGGTCCTAGTCGGGGCCGAGATAGTTCACAGATAGGTTTTTCTGGCCGGGGTAGCCGACCTCCAGCTCTCAGTCGACAGTCCCAGGGGTGTTATGAGTGTGGGGAGTTAGATCATTGGGCCCGCGAGTGTCCCCATCGCAGGTTAGCCTTACCCGCTCCACAGGCAGTTAGGCATACGCCAGCACCTCCAGCTAGAGGCAGAGGCCAGGGACAGGACCGTAGGGGTGGTCACCAGGGTATACGGGGTGGTCCCCGAGGAGGCAGATTAGGGGGCAGAGCCGATGCACAGGGTAGGGGAGTCCAGGCCCACTTTTATGCAGCTCCAGCTAGAGCAGATGCTGAGACCTCGGACGATGTGATCACAGGTACAGTGTTATTATGCCAGCAGCCCGCCTTGGCTTTATTTGATTCAGGCTCTACTTTTTCGTATGTTTCTATTTACTATGCCTCTCGATTGAGTTTGATGTCTGAGCCTCTGGTAGCGCCGTTACGTGTGTCGACCCCCGTGGGTGAGTCTTTAGTAGTGGATCAGGTATTTCGATCTTGCTTAGTTACTATCCAGGGGCGTGACACCCGGGCTGACCTTATATTGCTTGACATGGTTGATTTCGATGTGATTCTGGGCATGGATTGGTTATCCCCTTATCGCGCTGTTTTAGATTGCTTATCTAAGACCGTTACCTTAGCCATTCCCGGTATTCCTCCGGTGGTGTGGCAGGGATCTCGTGGTAGCACACCAGTTGGGGTTATCTCTTTTATTCGTGCTAGGAGGCTAGTGGCTAGCGGATGCTTATCATATTTGGCCTATGTACGTGATGTGAGTAGGGAGGTTTCTCCGGTTGAGTCAGTTCCTGTTGTTCGTGACTTCATAGATGTGTTTCCTGCTGATCTACCTGGCCTACCCCCAGAGCGTGATGTTGATTTTCCGATTGAGCTTGAGCCAGGTACTCGGCCTATTTCTATTCCGCCATATCGGATGGCTCCTGCAGAGCTCAAGGAGCTCAGTGTTCAGCTTCAGGATCTCTTGGGTAAGGGATTCATTCGGCCTAGTGTATCGCCTTGGGGTGCCCCAGTCCTCTTCGTGAAGAAGAAGGACGGTACTATGCGATTGTGTATTGACTACAGGCAGCTGAACAAGGTGACGGTGAAGAACCGTTACCCCATGCCTCGTATTGATGATTTGTTTGATCAGCTTCAGGGTGCCGTGGTATTTTCTAAGATTGATTTAAGATCCGGCTACCACCAGTTGAGGATTAGGGCAGCGGACGTCCCTAAGACCGCATTTAGGACTCGTTATGGCCATTATGAGTTCTTGGTGATGTCGTTTGGGTTGACTAATGCCCCTGCCGCCTTCATGGACTTGATGACACGTGTGTTCAGGCCATACCTTGATTTATTTGTCATTGTCTTCATTGATGACATACTGGTATACTCGCGGAGCCGGAGTGAGCATGAGCAACATTTGAGGATAGTGCTCCAGACTTTGAGAGATCAGCGGCTTTATGCCAAGTTCTCAAAGTGCGAGTTTTGGCTTGAGTCTGTAGCCTTCTTGGGGCACGTGGTGTCCAAGGAGGGTATTAGGGTTGATCCGGCGAAGATTGAGGCTATTCGTGATTGGCACAGGCCCACCTCTGTGACTGAGATTCGTAGCTTCGTCGGATTGGCAGGCTACTATAGGCGTTTTGTTGAGGGATTTTCTACTATAGCAGCGCCTTTGACTCGGTTGACTCGCCAGGATGTTCCCTTTGTTTGGTCAGAGGAGTGTGAGGCGAGCTTTTTGAGGCTCAAGGAGTTATTGACCACCGCTCCTATATTGACTCTTCCAGTTGAGGGCGAGGGCTTCACGGTATATTATGACGCATCTGGCGTTGGTTTGGGTTGTGTATTGATGCAGCAGGGCCGGGTTATTGCTTATGCGTCGAGGCAGCTTAAGATTCATGAGCGCAACTACCCCACCCATGACTTAGAGTTGGCGGCGGTAGTTTTTGCACTTAAGATTTGGAGGCACTACTTGTATGGAGTTCGATGTGAGATCTATACCGATCACAGGAGTCTTCAGTACATCATGAGCCAGAGGGACCTTAATTCGAGGCAGCGTCGTTGGATTGAGCTCCTGAAGGACTATGACCTATCTATTCTCTATCATCCGGGCAAGGCAAATGTGGTAGCGGACGCCTTGAGCCGAAAGGCAGTGAGTATGGGTAGTCTATCCTTCTTATCTGTTGAGGAGCGACCCTTGGCTATGAACATTCAGTTCTTAGCCAATAGCATGATTCGGTTGGATATCTCAGATTCTAGACGTGTCTTGGCCCGTATGGGAGTTCAGTCTTCCTTGCTTGACAGGATCCGTGGTTGTCAGTTTGAGGATGAGGCCTTGGTGGCCCTTAGAGATCGAGTGTTAGCGGGTGATGGTGGTCAGGCTACCTTAGATCCTGATGGAGTGTTGAGATTCGCCGGCCGCATCTGTGTTCCGAGAGTTGGGGATTTGATACAGTTGATACTTTCTAAGGGCCATGAGTCTAGATACTCTATCCATCCGGGCACAGCGAAGATGTATCGTGATCTGAGGCAACATTATTGGTGGAGTGGCATGAGGAGAGATATTGCTGACTTTGTTTCCCGTTGCTTGTGCTGCCAGCAGGTAAAGGCCGAGCATTTGAGGCCTGGTGGCGAGTTCCAGAGATTACCCATTCCGGAGTGGAAGTGGGAGCGTATCACTATGGACTTCGTTGTGGGGTTACCTCGGACTTCTAGAGGTGTTGACAGCATTTGGGTCATCGTGGATCGGTTGACTAAGTCAGCACACTTCATTCCTGTCCATACTTCCTACAGTGCTGAGAGGTTAGCACGTATCTACATTCGAGATGTGGTTCGTCTTCATGGTGTGCCTGTTTCCATCATCTCAGATCGGGGCCCACAGTTCACATCTAGCTTCTGGAGGACCTTCCAGGATGAGTTGGGTAACCGTGTTGACCTTAGCACAGCTTTCCACCCACAGACTGATGGTCAGTCGGAGCGCACGATTCAGGTTCTTGAGGACATGTTGCGGGCTTGTGTTATGGATTTTGGAGGTCAGTGGGACCAGTTCTTGCCTTTGGCAGAGTTTGCGTATAACAACAGCTACCACTCTAGTATTCAGATGGCCCCATTCGAGGCATTATATGGTAGGCGTTGTCGCTCTCCAGTTGGTTGGTTTGAGTCTACAGAGCCTAGGCCGCGTGGTACAGATTTGCTTCAGGAGGCCCTGGATCAGGTGAGGGTGATTCAGGATAGGCTCAGGACGGCACAGAGTAGGCACCAGAGTTATGCGGATCGGAGGCGCCGGCCTTTGAGATTCTCTGTTGGTGATCGGGTATTCCTCCGTGTGTCGCCCATGAAGGGCGTGATGAGGTTTGGGAGGCGGGGCAAGCTTAGCCCCAGGTACATTGGGCCGTTTGAGATACTCCGGACAGTTGGAGAGGTTGCTTATGAGTTGGCCCTACCTCCAGTATTTTCAGCCATCCACCCAGTGTTTCATGTTTCGATGCTGCGGCGGTATGTTCCTGATGAGTCCCATGTGCTCCAGTATGATGCAGTCGAGTTGGATGATCATTTGACATTTGTAGAGGAGCCAGTTGCCATTCTAGCCAGAGATGTGAGGAGATTGCGCTCGAGAGCCATTCCTGTTGTTAAGGTCCGTTGGAGACATCGTCCAGTTGAGGAGGCTACCTGGGAGATCGAGCATGAGATGCGGGCACAGTTCCCCGACTTATTTGAGCATTCAGGTACTTCTTGACTCTTACTTTCGCGGACGAAAGTTCTTTTAGTAGTGGATATTGTAATGACCCTCCAGGTCATTTTTTTAAATTAAAGAATTCATTTCATCGTTTAGAGCGTTCCTGTAGCGACCCCAAGTCATTTATGACTTGCTGGCACTGACTGTTCGGTCGCCTGGTCGTTCGTTTGGGTTTTAGGCCCGTTTCCCTGTTTTGGAGTTTTTTTTATAACTTGAAAAGTTGACTTTGGTCAACCTTCTTGGAAGACGTGCTCAGATGAAAATTCTGACAGCTAGGTTAGCTTCGGAAGATCAATTTTGGTCTAGAACGACCCTTTGTTCACTTCCCGAGATTTTAGATAGCAGTTGTGGAATCTGGTTCAAAACGATACTGGATGTGGGACCCACTTTTCATCGAAGCGAGCTCCAAATGGAAATTCCGCCTTCACCGTTGAGTCCGAAATGTCGTTTCCAATCAGATTCCATATAAGGTTTGTATTTTTCCGACTTCGAACGAGTCCGAAACATCGAAATTTAAGTTTGAAGGGTTGTAGAATTTAACGCGGCGGTGACGTGGCAGAGGAGTGAAATCTGGAAATTTCCAGAATTTAAAAACGAAATTCGTCTAATTTTTTTTGTTCAACTTCAACTCAAGATTGCTCCTTCATTTTGAATCCAAATTAAGTGATTCAAAAGGCAAACTTCAAGAGAATTTCGAGGGAAATCTAGCGGTGATCTCGGAAACGCGAGGGGAGGTTTCGTTTGAGGTAAGAAATCAATTTTAGCCACTGCCAGTGTGATTTCCGGATGGTTTTGTTATTGAATTTTGAAATGTGAGATCTTGATCATCGTTAGTCCGTTTTAAGTCATTCTTGGGGCTAACTTGTAGAGTTTTTCGCAAGGATCGTCGTGGTATAATCTGTTTGGGTTGAAAGGGTCTCGTTTTTCCGAAAATTGGTGATCAAGGGGCTGCCCTTTTTAATTATTGTGGCTGATTTGCGGTGTTGTAGGCATCTGTTTGTGCTAAAATTTTGGGGTATTAGTTTAGTAAGGTAGTTGGGACGTTTCCACGGATTCGATTTTGAGATTCTAATTGTGGGCCCCACAATCCCGTTTTATACCCGATTTTGGGTCCGTCTCCGAAAAATATAATTTTAGTGTCAATTTATTCGTAATGACGAGGTGATTAACCTTTTGTTAGTGGGGAAGCATTTGGAGACCGTTCGGAGAGGAAAAGATCCGGTACCGTGAGTTGGAGCCCGCGTGATCGGCTTTCAGGTAGGCTATGGTTTTCTCTCGTGAGATTGAGCATGTTTAGGCAATTGTTTATTGATTTGCTTGAGTATGGAGGGGTTCGGGTGTCGAGCATGCTAAATTTCTATAATTCCTGCCTTAGACCTTATTTCGGGAAAGTGTTGGATTATGACAGCATGTCTCTTGATATTATTGAATATCCATATCTGGTGGTGTATATGATAATATTGAATTGAAGTATGTTTGGCCTTAGTCTAGGCTTAGACTAGTGTTGCCATAGACTTGCGAGATTTCGGATGTCGTTGGGCAGTAGAACTTTTTCCGACGTCGTTTCGGACGGTCAGCTCCTTGTAGACTGATATAGCAGACTTGAGTCTGATAGTCGGTAACTCAGCTTATGACCTTGTATCCATAATGCCCTGCTTTTCTATTAGCTACAGTACCCGGTTA
>NW_026019678.1:0-5168 GCF_900185275.1 Solanum verrucosum
TGGTCCTATCAACCCTGCTTCACCAACTTCAAACCATCCAATAGGAGATTTACATCTTCTCCCATAAAGAGATTCATAAGGAGCCATTTGGATGATAGAGTGATAATTGTTGTTGTAAGAAAACTCAATAGAGGTAGGTGATCATCGTAATCCCTTTGAAATCAATCACACAAGACCTCAACATATCTTTTGATGTCTGAATAGTGCGCTCTGCTTGCCCATCAGTCTGAGGATGAAAGGCAGTACTTAAGTTCACCTTTGAACCCAAACCTTTCTGAAAAGATTTCCAGAACTGTGCAGTAAATTGTGCACCTCTATCTGAAATAATGGAGACTGGGATTCCATGAAGCCTTACCACCTCCTAAATATATAACCTGGCATAATCCTCTGCTGAATGGGTAGTCTTTACCGGCAAAAAGTGGGCTGATTTTGTCATTATGTCGACAATCACGCAAATAGAATCATGCTGCCTGCGAGACCTTGATAAACCTACGACGAAGTCCATATTAATCATCTCCCACTTTCATTCCGGAAGTTCTATATTCTGCTCTTCTTTAACTTGTTGGCAATTTGGGCACTTAGCAACAAATTCTGCAATGTCCTTCTTCATACTATTCCACCAATACACCTCTTTCAAATTGCGATACATCTTTGTGGAACCCAGATGAATGGAATATCTGGAGCTATGAGCCTTCTCATGATCCTCTCATGGAGTCCATCCACCATTGGTACACACAATCTACCTTGATATCTCAGTACACCATCTCCCCCTTGTTCAAAAGCTAATACTTTTTGCTTATGAACATTTGCCTTAAATTCAAGAAAAATAGGGTCTTGGTCTTGCTTGCCTTTTACTTCTAATACTAATGATGATTCAGCCCCATTCATCACCACTACTCCTCCTTCTGACTCCCAAGCGTGCAAGTCTATGCACATCTTTTGTTAACTCTCTCTTTTCTTCCTCAACATGGGCAGTACTACCCATAGACAACTTGTTTAACGAATCAGCACAACAACATTAGCCTTACCTGGGTGATAAAGAATACTCATGTCATAATCCTTGAGTAATTCTAACCACCTCATCTGTCTGAGATTGAGCTCCTTCTGAGTGAACACATACTAAAGTCTCTTGTGATCGGTGAACACATCCACATGAACACCATATATATAATGGCGCCATATTTTCAAAGAAAATACTACAACAGCCAATTCTAAGTCATGGGTTTGGTAGTTCTTCTCATGAACTTTCAACTGTCTGGAGGCATAAACTATAACTTTGTCATTCTGCATTAACACACAACCCAATCAAACTCTAGATGCATCATACTACACCACAAAACCTTGCGTACCTTCTGGTAAGGTCAATATTGGGCAGTAGTTAACCTCTTTTTCAATTCCTGAAAGCTTTTCTCACAAGCTTCAGACTATTGAAAATTAACTGTTTTCTGAGTCAATTTGGTCAAAGGGACGAAATAGACGAGAACCCCTCTACGAACCTACTATAATATCCAGCCAAACCCAAAAAACTCCTAATATTAGTTGAGAGATGTGGGTCTAGGCCAACTCTGCATTGCCTCTATCTTTTGGGTATCAACTCTAATTCTATCACCGGAAACTATGTGGCCAAAGAACGCCACAGAATCAAGCCAAAATTCACATTTTGAGAACTTAGCATATAACTCCTTATCTTTCAAAGTCTAAAGAACTATTCTGAGATGACTAGTATGATCTTCTTCATTCCTTGAATAAATTAGTATGTCATCAATGAAGACAATAAGAAACATATCTAAATAAGGTTTGAAGACTCTATTCATAAGGTCCATGAACGCTGCAGGTGCATTGGTCAAACCGAATGACATGACCAGAAACTCATAGTGACCATAACGAAACCTGAATGTTGTCTTTGGAATATCACATTCCCTTACTAGTGACAACATCTGGCGAATCTTTTTGCTCTTGGCGACTGTTGATAGTAAAGAGGTGGTTTGCTCCTCCGCCAGTACCAAAAGTAGCTCCACTAGGTGAAGCCCAGTCTGGTGGAGCAATTGACGAAAACTGGGATTTATTGCCCTCATTACCATTTCCCTGCTTGTTCTTTGGACAGTCTCGCATGAAATGCCCAGTCTGACGACACTTGAAACAACCAGTGGAGCCCTCACGACAAATACCTAAGTGGTTCCTACCACACTTGGCGCAGGCAAGAGGCTTACTACCCCCTTGCGCCACACTACCCTGAGAAAAAGCAGGTTTAGCTCTGAAGTTCTGATTATTGTACTCAATTATTCTTATGTGCAGGTGCACTAGAAGATGATAGACCAGGGCCCTTCTGTTTCTATTGGAGTGATGATCGGTTGGCATTACTCTTTAGCTGCCCGAACTCATTCCCTGTCTTAGCCCTATGTTCTTGAACTCCTCTCTATCTCTCAGCTTCTCTTTCCTCTACCTACAGCACATAGACCATCAACCTCGAAATGTCCATGTCTCTAATAAGCATTGTTGCTCGGCCCTCTTTGCTTGATAGACAGCCCAACCCAGCAACAAATAAGATTTGTTTACTCCTCATGTCCTTAACCATCTCCGGAGCATAACGGGATAGTTGGGTGAACTTCAACCTATACTCATGCACACTTAGAGAATCCTGCTTAAGTGTTAGAAATTCCCGTACCTTAGCCGCTTTCAAGTCTCGGGGAAAGAAACGCCCAAGAAAGCCTATTCAAACATGCCTAACTCGCAGGTCAAACATTCAACTTGGCCAAAAGTGACAACTCAAGTCTTAACAATAAGAAATGATAATGAAAAGACTCGAAAGACTAACATTGACTGTCTATGAAGCCTCTTAAACACTGAGATAGATGTTGGGATAACCCACAACATCCTAATGAACTAACAAGAAAGCAATGAAAATAGATCCTCCGGAATGCAAGGAGGCTCACCGACTGACTCTGAACTGCTCACTGGATCAACGGTGAGCTAGAATGCTGATCATATTTACCTGTGTCTACATCATAAGATGATGCAGGCCAACTGGCATCAGTACATTAAATGTATGAGTATGCGAGTAGGAATGCTAAAACAACATAGGCTTGAAAGGGAATCTGAAAGAAACACTTACCTTTGGCTCTTCTTAACTCATGAATACTTAACTGAACTCATTTCAATATAAAGTAGTTTAAAACAAGTGCAATATAAAGAAAAGTTGTTTTAAAATGTGATGTCAACTCTGCGTATATACAAGGATACAACATAACTCTGAAATGTATGTAAAAATGCAATAAACTGATGTATATAAAAATACAATAACTTCTGTGGGAGTTTCTCTAACCGACAAGCATCACTTAAGAGCTATAGTGATGATACAACGATCTTCCTCACGCTGCCAGCGCATCCTATACCTTGCCACAGGTATAAGACCTAAACTACTAAGTGGATCCACTAGTCTTTTGTGAAAAAGGTTCATCTAAAAAGGATGACCCTCTTCTACCATGGTGGCTACATCGTTTTATGGAGACGTGAGTTATCTGAACTTTTGCTCGCCCCCAATTCAGTGCTCAATACTACTCCCAAAATATACTAGCTCTTATGTTTTAAAAAAAAACATACTTCTTCTGTGATTTGAGATTAGTGGTGAAAAACTTAGCTCAAAGGCTATCTTGGAAATCTCAGTTTCCCTTCTTGCTTCATTTAGAAAGCTATTACTCTTTTTTGAAAACTAGCCCGAAGTCTCTTTTGAAATCTCAGTTTCCATTCTAATTTAAATGTGAAACCATTTTTAAATCTCTTCGGTAATACATACTCTCCATATATTTCTTTGAAGAAAAGAATTCACTTTACATCTTTACTGAACTCAAAACTTAAGTCTTACAACAAAGTTAAAACATTTGTGAAAGACTCTTGGAAAACTTTAAGAACTTATCTTGACTTGACTCTTAACTGATCTTTGAATTGAATTATGGATTCAAGGATTAAGATTTGAGTTTGGAAAGATCTCATGTTGTTTAGAAATGATTTTAGATAGCTAAACATGAGGAAAAAAAAAACAAAATCAAGATTTGAAGGTGGGTCCGCACGCGGGGCATAATGAAATTTTGGTTTCGAAAATATCTTTTCAGGAAGAACGCTTCATGTCAGCTCCGCGACGCAAAGCAAAATTTTCAAATTTGGGCACAAGGCGTGCGACGCACGGCCACCCCCTAATTTTGTCCGACGAAATTTCTTCTTCATTTTTCAACCCCAATTCACCCAAACTCGATTCTTTTTCTCAAACTATTTTCGATATAGATACCCAGCAAATGTAACTATGAACCTTACTCGAAACGACTCTATGATGTGACGTAACGAACTCAGAAACTTCCCAACTCAGTCAAATTCAAGAACAATATATGAATTCAAGAATAGATATCAAGATCATCAATATTCAAACTCTTTTAGGTCGAATCCAAACTGAAATTAATATGCTTGGCACATGGGAGAACGATTCCAATGTATGAGTGCCTCACATACCTGATAGAAGTAAATCCTTGGCGAAACACCAACTTTCTTGATCGATCTTGATGAATTTGCCCTTTTTTTCTCCTTCTTTTTCTCTTCTCCTTTCTCCTTAGCCCTAGCGTGAAATCTCAAATTCTAAAACTGACTAAAATCTTATTTGACCCATATTAAACTCCTAAAAACAGATTAAAATAATAGGGAAATGAAAAGACTAAAATACCCCTTAAAATTCCAGATTAGACATTTCCTTAATCCAACAGCCCAACTTCCAAAGGGGATAACTGACTCATACAAACTCGGAATCGTGCAAACTTGGCGGCGTTGGAACAATCAGTTCAGGAGCTTTCCAACCATATCTGGAACTACACCCAAAGTATCGTGATCTAGGAGTTATGATCTTTTGAAGTTGACCAAAAACTCACTTTAACTTACTTAAACAAATTCCAGATTTGTCACTATTTCCAAAAATGACTATTTCAAATTCTTAGCTTCTTCCTAGCTATTTCAAATTGCGAGATGTTAGCTACCTGTATCTACATCATTAAACAATGCAGGACAAATGGCATCAGTACATGGAATGTACGAGCATGTAAGGGGAATTCTAAAGCATAAACATAAGCTTGAACTGATGGAAAAGTAACATACTTACCTCGTCTCAACTCAACTCAACCCATGGAATA
>NW_026019679.1:0-14338 GCF_900185275.1 Solanum verrucosum
TATCCGACGAAGCTACGAATCTCAGTCACAGAGGTGGGCCTGTGCCAATCACGAATAGCCTCAATCTTCGTCGGATCAACCCTAATACCCTCCTTGGACACCACGTGCCCCAAGAAGGCTACAGACTCAAGCCAAAACTCGCACTTTGAGAACTTGGCATAAAGCCGCTGATCTCTCAAAGTCTGGAGCACTATCCTCAAATGTTGCTCATGCTCACTCCGGCTCCGCGAGTATACCAGTATGTCATCAATGAAGACAATGACAAATAAATCAAGGTATGGCCTGAACACACGTGTCATCAAGTCCATGAAGGCGGCAGGGGCATTAGTCAACCCAAACGACATCACCAAGAACTCATAATGGCCATAACGAGTCCTAAATGCGGTCTTAGGGACGTCCGCTGCCCTAATCCTCAACTGGTGGTAGCCGGATCTTAAATCAATCTTAGAAAATACCACGGCACCCTGAAGCTGATCAAACAAATCATCAATACGAGGCATGGGGTAACGGTTCTTCACCGTCACCTTGTTCAACTGCCTGTAGTCAATACACAACGCATAGTACCGTCCTTCTTCTTCACGAAGAGGACTGGGGCACCCCAAGGTGATACACTAGGTCTGATAAATCCTTTACCCAAGAGATCCTGAAGCTGAACACTGAGCTCCTTGAGCTCTGCAGGAGCCATCCGATATGGCGGAATAGAAATAGGCCGAGTACCTGGCTCAAGCTCAATCGAAAAATCAACATCACGCTCTGGGGGTAGGCCAGGTAGATCAGTAGGAAACACATCTATGAAGTCACGAACAACAGGAACTGACTGAACCGGAGGAACCTCTCTACTCACATCACGTACATAGGCCAAATATGATAAGCATCCGCTAGCCACTAGCCTCCTAGCACGAATAAAAGAGATAACCCCAACTGGTGTGCTACCACGAGATCCCTGCCACACCACCGGAGGAATACCGGGAATGGCTAAGGTAACAGTCTTAGAAAAGCAATCTAAAACAGCGCGATAAGGGGATAACCAATCCATGCCCAGAATCACATCAAAATCAACCATGTCAAGCAATATAAGGTCAGCCCGGGTGTCACGCCCCTGGATAGTAACTAAGCAAGATCGAAATACCTGATCCACTACTAAAGACTCACCCACAGGGGTCGACACACGCAACGGCGCTACCAGAGGCTTAGACATCATACTCAATCGAGAGGCATAGTAAACAGAAACATACGAAAAAGTAGAGCCTAGATCAAATAAAGCCAAGGCGGGCTGCTGGCATAATAACACTGTACCTGTGATCACATCGTCCGAGGTCTCAGCATCTGCTCTAGCTGGAGCTGCATAAAAGTGGACCTGGACTCCCCTACCCTGTGCATCGGCTCTGCCCCCTAATCTGCCTCCTCGGGGACCACCCCGTATACCCTGGTGACCACCCCTACGGTCCTGTCCCTGGCCTCTGCCTCTAGCTGGAGGTGCTGGCGCATGCCTAACTGCCTGTGGAGCGGGTAAGGCTAACCTGCGATGGGGACACTCGCGGGCCCAATGATCTAACTCCCCACACTCATAACACCCCTGGGACTGTCGACTGAGAGCTGGAGGTCGGCTACCCCGGCCAGAAGAACCCATCTGTGAACTATCTCGGTCCCGACTAGGACCGGCACTAAAACCAATATGGCGGTGCTGATCACCCTCCGATGCCTGGAGAGAAGCCTGGAAGGGGCTACTAGACTGACCCGACTGAAACCTCTGCTGGGATCTATCATAAGACTCTCGAGGTCTGAAACGGCGCCTATCATGGCTATCCTCATGTCTAGCTCTCTTGCCGCTGCCCCCTTGGGCCTCGCGACGGAGCTGCTCGATAGTGCGGGCATGGTCCATTACATCCAGAAATGAGCGGCCCGCTGAGACTAAAGACTGATTCTCAATCCGCAACTGTAGTCTCAAGCCCCGAACAAAACAACGAACCCTCTCCTCCTCAGTAGGTAATATCATGGCGGCATGCCTGGAGAGCTCGTGAAATCGGGCCTCATACTCTGATACTGTCATGGAGCCCTGCTCTAACCGAGCAAACTGATCTCTGAGCTGATCTCTGATGCTCCTGGGAATAAATCGGGCCAAGAAGGCCTCTGAAAACTCAGTCCATGTGACCGGTGGAGACCCAGCTGGCCTGGTCTCTAAGTATGTACGCCACCACTGCCTGGCCGGACCGTCTAACTGGTAAGCGCTGAAGTCTGCTCCTCTCGACTCCACCAAACCCAAAGTCTGTAGCCGCTCGCGGCAAGTAACTAGAAACTCGTGGGCATCCTCCCCCACTGCCCCAGAAAACATCGGCGGTGATAGTCTAAGGAACACCCCGAGCATTTTCTACTCCCGTAGTGGCATGACGCCCTCCAAATCGTCAGGCTGAACAACCGGTGCCGCTAGCTGCTGAACAACCGGTACCACTAGTGTAGGCTGACTCTGCGGTACTGGAACGGCTGGAGATGGGGCCTGCTGCATACCCCCAATGGCAGTTAGTATCTGTACGAGCATCGCCTGTATATCTGGAGCTACCACAGGCTCGGGCGGTGGCTGGGCTGGTCCCGGGCCCATCGGTTGCTGCTGTGCTGGAACTGCTGGTGGCTCTATCACCGGCTCCAGAGTTTGTTCTCGGTCCTGGGCTGGTGCTGTAGCTCTGGCACGACCTCGAGGTCGGCCTCTACCCCTAGCTGGGGCCCTACCACGCGTGCGATCCATCCCTATAAAAGAGTGATACAAGTAAAATTTCAGAAACCAATAAGACATACAATGCACGACAGTGATACAAAGCAACACGTTCCTAAAGACATCCTGTAGCCTCCCGAAGATAAGTAACGGACGTCTCCGTACCGATCTGCAGGACTCTACTAGACGTTAGCTCTGTACAAGTGAGACCGACGAACCTGGAGCTCTGATACCAATTTGTCACGACCCGATTTACCAAGTCATGATGGCACCTACTATAACCCGCCAGCAGGTAAGCCAACCCGTAACCCGGAACAACAAGTAATGGGTCTGAGGGTAGAAATTAAACAAGAGTAGGCAAATAACAATATAAACAGGCGGACACAAACCAAAAACCTATATACAAATAAAGATCCCTCCCAGAACCTGGAAGTCACCAGTACAGAGTTACTACAAAATGAGTACAAGTCCCAAAACTGGACAACAGAGACTAGACTGTCTCGAAAGGAAAAAGACAAGTCTATATATACAGATGGAGACTGAAATAGTACAAAACGCCGTGTGCTCACCCCCGTCTCCGGATAAGTCTACTCCGAGCTCGATCAACGCTGGCTACTAGTGCTCGGACCTGCATCACAAAATAGATGCAGAGCGTAGCATGAGTACCAAAACAACAGGTACCCAGTAGGCATCATCGGCCGACTGAGCAAGATAAGCAAAAGTGAACTGAAATGCAAATAAAGGGTCACATCAAGTGCAAAGAGTAGTAAATGGGGGTATGTACACGAGCGTACAGGCAACAAAGACAAGCAATCTAACTACTCCGCCGGGTTCCCATAAACCCGACGGGTACGCTCGTGCACAATAAAAGAAACCACCTGCACGGACCCCCATAAGCCCGGCAGATGGACCGGCAGTTGAAGTAAAATAATGGAGCTAGAAGGTCTATCACAATATTACCAATTTCCGGACTTTTAACCGAACCATTCCCAATTATATTCCAAGATCTCATTACGTCCCGGACTTTAATCGGAATCTCTCCAACCTCCAAAACCTCAACCTACAGATGAGAGTAATCAAGACTAAACTGAAGCTTTAGTGAGGAATTGGGAATACACCACGTGCAAGCTGGACCACGGACTCGAACCGGGTACTATAGCTAATGAGTCAACCTATATGGGTTGGACCACGGACTCGAACCGGGTGCTGTAGCCAAAGGTCGGGCACGGGTGGGCTGGACCACGGACTCGAACCGGGTACTGTAGCCAAAACCAGATCACAGGTAAGCTGGACCACGGACTCTAACCGGGTACTGTAGCCAAAACCAGACCACAGGTAAGCTGGACCACGGACTCTAACCGGGTACTGTAGCTAAGCCTGGACATAAGTAAGCTGGACCACGGACTCTAACCGGGTACTGTAGCCAAAACCAGATCACAGGTAAGCTGGACCACGGACTCTAACTGGGTACTGTAGCTAAGCCTGGACATAAGTAAGCTGGACCACGGACTCTAACCGGGTACTGTAGCTAATAGAAAAGCAGGGCATTATGGATACAAGGTCATAAGCTGAGTTACCGACTATCAGACTCAAGTCTGCTATATCAGTCTACAAGGAGCTGATCATCCGAAACGACGTCGGACAAAGTTCTACTACCCAACGACATCCGAAATCTCGCAAGTCTATGGCAACACTAGTCTAAGCCTAGACTAAGGCCAAACATACTTCAAATCAATATTATCATATACACCACAAGATATGGATATTCAATAATATCAAGAGACATGCTGTCATAATCCAACACTTTCCCGAAATAAGGTCTAAAGCAGGAATTATAGAAATTTAGCATGCTCGACACCCGAACCCCTCCATACTCAAGCAAATCAATAAACAGTTGCCTAAACATGCTCAATCTCACGAGAGAAAGCCATAGCCTACCTGAAAGCCGACCACGCGTGCTCCGACTCACGGTACCGGATCTTTTCCTCTCCGAACGGTCTCCAAATGCTTCCCCACTAACAAAAGGTTAATCACCTCGTCATTACGAATATATTGACACTAAAATTATATTTTTCGGAGACGGACCCAAAATCGGGTCTAAAACGGGATTGTGGGGCCCACATTTAGGATCTCGAAATCGAATCCGTGGAAACGTCCCAAATACCTTACTAAACTAATACCCCAAAATTATAGCACAAACAGATGCTTAAAACACCGCAAATCAGCCACAACAATTAAAAGTAGCAGCCCCTAGTTCACCAATTTCCGGAAAAACGAGGCCCTTTCAACCCAAACAGATTATACCACGACGATCCTTGCGAAAAACTCTACAAGTTAGCCTCAAGAATGACTCAAAATGGACTTACGATGATCAAGAACTCACATTTCAAAATTCAACAACAAAACCATCCGGAAATCACCCTGGCAGTGGCTAAAAATCGATTTCTTACCTCAAATGAAGCCTCCCCTCGCATTTCTGAGACCACCGCTAGATTCCCCTCGAAATTCTCTTGAAGTTTGCCTTTTGAATCACTTAATTTGGACTCAAAATGAAGGAGCAATCTTAAGTTGAAGTTGAGGAAAAAAAATGGACGAATTTCGTCCTAAATTCTGGAAATTTCCATATTTCCACTCCGCTGCCACGTGGCGTCACGTGGCTCTGCCACGTCACCGCCGCGTCAAAATTTTACAACCCTTCAAACTTAAATTTCGATGTTTCGGACTCGTTCGGAGTCGGAAAAATACAAACCTTATATGGAATCTGATTGGAAATGATATTTCGGACTCAACGGTGAAGGCGGAATTTCCATTTGGAGCTCGCTTCGATGAAAAGTGGGTCCCACACCCAGTATCATTTTGAACCAGATTCCACAATTGCCATCTAAAGCCTCGGGAAGTGAACAAAGGGTCGTTCTAGACCAAAATCGATCTTCCGAAGCTAACCTCGCTGTCAGAATTTTCATCTGAGCACGACTTCCAAAAAGGTTGACCAAAGTCAACTTTTCAAGTCATTACAATATCCACTACTAAACGAACTTTCGTCCGCGAAAGTAAGAGTCAAGAAGCACCTGAATGCTCAAATAAGCCGGGGAACTGTGCCCGCATCTCATGCTCGGTCTCCCAGGTAGCCTCCTCAACTGGACGATGTCTCCAACGGACCTTAACAACAGGAATGGCTCTCGAGCGCAATCTCCTCACATCTCTGGCTAAAATGGCAACTGGCTCCTCTACAAATGTCAAACGATCATCCAACTCGACTGCATCATACTGGAGCACATGAGACTCATCAGGAACATACCGCCGCAACATCGAGACATGAAAAACTGGGTGGATAGCTGAAAAGGCCGGGGGCAAAGCTAACTCATATGCGACCTCCCCAACTGTCCTCAATATCTCAAAAGGACCTATATACCTGGGGCTAAGCTTGCCCCGCCTCCCAAAACTCGATCTTGAAGTGCCACTAAGTCCTCATCCTCAAACTGACGGCTGCAAATTCGATCCAGCAGAGATGACTAAGCATCCACATAAGCTAGTACACACCGGGAATCAGAGATATCAAGTCGTACCATCCGGTTAGCTAAGGACTGGATGTCCAAAGCTAATGGTCGCTCCGTAGTAGAAAGAAAAGCTAGACTACCCATACTCACTGCCTTCCGACTCAAGGCGTTCGCTACTACATTCGTTTTGCCCGGATGATAGAGAATAGAGAGGTCGTAGTCCTTCAGGAGCTCAATCCAACGACGCTGCCTCGAATTAAGGTCCCTCTGACTCATGATGTACTGAAGACTCCTGTGATCAGTATAGATCTCGCATCGAACTCCATACAGGTAATGCCTCCAAATCTTAAGCGCAAAAACCAACGCCGCCAACTCTAAGTCATGAGTGGGGTAGTTGCGCTCGTGCGACTTAAGCTGCCTCGACGCATAAGCAATAACGCGGCCCTGCTGCATCAGAACACAACCCAAACCAATCCCGGATGCGTCACAATAAACCGTGAAGCCCTCGCCCTCAACTGGAAGAGTCAATATAGGAGCGGTGGTCAATAACTCCTTGAGCCTCAAAAAGCTCGCCTCACACTCCTCTGACCAAACAAAGGGAACATCCTGGCGAGTCAACCGAGTCAAAGGCGCTGCTATAGTAGAAAATCCCTCAACAAAACGCCTATAGTAGCCTGCCAATCCGACGAAGCTACGAATCTCAGTCACAGAGGTGGGCCTGTGCCAATCACGAATAGCCTCAATCTTCGTCGGATCAACCCTAATACCCTCCTTGGACACCACGTGCCCCAAGAAGGCTACAGACTCAAGCCAAAACTCGCACTTTGAGAACTTGGCATAAAGCCGCTGATCTCTCAAAGTCTGGAGCACTATCCTCAAATGTTGCTCATGCTCACTCCGGCTCCGCGAGTATACCAGTATGTCATCAATGAAGACAATGACAAATAAATCAAGGTATGGCCTGAACACACGTGTCATCAAGTCCATGAAGGCGGCAGGGGCATTAGTCAACCCAAACGACATCACCAAGAACTCATAATGGCCATAACGAGTCCTAAATGCGGTCTTAGGGACGTCCGCTGCCCTAATCCTCAACTGGTGGTAGCCGGATCTTAAATCAATCTTAGAAAATACCACGGCACCCTGAAGCTGATCAAACAAATCATCAATACGAGGCATGGGGTAACGGTTCTTCACCGTCACCTTGTTCAACTGCCTGTAGTCAATACACAATCGCATAGTACCGTCCTTCTTCTTCACGAAGAGGACTGGGGCACCCCAAGGTGATACACTAGGTCTGATAAATCCTTTACCCAAGAGATCCTGAAGCTGAACACTGAGCTCCTTGAGCTCTGCAGGAGCCATCCGATATGGCGGAATAGAAATAGGCCGAGTACCTGGCTCAAGCTCAATCGAAAAATCAACATCACGCTCTGGGGGTAGGCCAGGTAGATCAGTAGGAAACACATCTATGAAGTCACGAACAACAGGAACTGACTGAACCGGAGGAACCTCTCTACTCACATCACGTACATAGGCCAAATATGATAAGCATCCGCTAGCCACTAGCCTCCTAGCACGAATAAAAGAGATAACCCCAACTGGTGTGCTACCACGAGATCCCTGCCACACCACCGGAGGAATACCGGGAATGGCTAAGGTAACAGTCTTAGAAAAGCAATCTAAAACAGCGCGATAAGGGGATAACCAATCCATGCCCAGAATCACATCAAAATCAACCATGTCAAGCAATATAAGGTCAGCCCGGGTGTCACGCCCCTGGATAGTAACTAAGCAAGATCGAAATACCTGATCCACTACTAAAGACTCACCCACAGGGGTCGACACACGCAACGGCGCTACCAGAGGCTTAGACATCATACTCAATCGAGAGGCATAGTAAACAGAAACATACGAAAAAGTAGAGCCTAGATCAAATAAAGCCAAGGCGGGCTGCTGGCATAATAACACTGTACCTGTGATCACATCGTCCGAGGTCTCAGCATCTGCTCTAGCTGGAGCTGCATAAAAGTGGACCTGGACTCCCCTACCCTGTGCATCGGCTCTGCCCCCTAATCTGCCTCCTCGGGGACCACCCCGTATACCCTGGTGACCACCCCTACGGTCCTGTCCCTGGCCTCTGCCTCTAGCTGGAGGTGCTGGCGCATGCCTAACTGCCTGTGGAGCGGGTAAGGCTAACCTGCGATGGGGACACTCGCGGGCCCAATGATCTAACTCCCCACACTCATAACACCCCTGGGACTGTCGACTGAGAGCTGGAGGTCGGCTACCCCGGCCAGAAGAACCCATCTGTGAACTATCTCGGTCCCGACTAGGACCGGCACTAAAACCAATATGGCGGTGCTGATCACCCTCCGATGCCTGGAGAGAAGCCTGGAAGGGGCTACTAGACTGACCCGACTGAAACCTCTGCTGGGATCTATCATAAGACTCTCGAGGTCTGAAACGGCGCCTATCATGGCTATCCTCATGTCTAGCTCTCTTGCCGCTGCCCCCTTGGGCCTCGCGACGGAGCTGCTCGATAGTGCGGGCATGGTCCATTACATCCAGAAATGAGCGGCCCGCTGAGACTAAAGACTGATTCTCAATCCGCAACTGTAGTCTCAAGCCCCGAACAAAACAACGAACCCTCTCCTCCTCAGTAGGTAATATCATGGCGGCATGCCTGGAGAGCTCGTGAAATCGGGCCTCATACTCTGATACTGTCATGGAGCCCTGCTCTAACCGAGCAAACTGATCTCTGAGCTGATCTCTGATGCTTCTGGGAATAAATCGGGCCAAGAAGGCCTCTGAAAACTCAGTCCATGTGACCGGTGGAGACCCAGCTGGCCTGGTCTCTAAGTATGTACGCCACCACTGCCTGGCCGGACCGTCTAACTGGTAAGCGCTGAAGTCTGCTCCTCTCGACTCCACCAAACCCAAAGTCTGTAGCCGCTCGCGGCAAGTAACTAGAAACTCGTGGGCATCCTCCCCCACTGCCCCAGAAAACATCGGCGGTGATAGTCTAAGGAACACCCCGAGCATTTTCTACTCCCGTAGTGGCATGACGCCCTCCAAATCGTCAGGCTGAACAACCGGTGCCGCTAGCTGCTGAACAACCGGTACCACTAGTGTAGGCTGACTCTGCGGTACTGGAACGGCTGGAGATGGGGCCTGCTGCATACCCCCAATGGCAGTTAGTATCTGTACGAGCATCGCCTGTATATCTGGAGCTACCACAGGCTCGGGCGGTGGCTGGGCTGGTCCCGGGCCCATCGGTTGCTGCTGTGCTGGAACTGCTGGTGGCTCTATCACCGGCTCCAGAGTTTGTTCTCGGTCCTGGGCTGGTGCTGTAGCTCTGGCACGACCTCGAGGTCGGCCTCTACCCCTAGCTGGGGCCCTACCACGCGTGCGATCCATCCCTATAAAAGAGTGATACAAGTAAAATTTCAGAAACCAATAAGACATACAATGCACGACAGTGATACAAAGGCAACACGTTCCTAAAGACATCCTGTAGCCTCCCGAAGATAAGTAACGGACGTCTCCGTACCGATCTGCAGGACTCTACTAGACGTTAGCTCTGTACAAGTGAGACCGACGAACCTGGAGCTCTGATACCAATTTGTCACGACCCGATTTACCAAGTCATGATGGCACCTACTATAACCCGCCAGCAGGTAAGCCAACCCGTAACCCGGAACAACAAGTAATGGGTCTGAGGGTAGAAATTAAACAAGAGTAGGCAAATAACAATATAAACAGGCGGACACAAACCAAAAACCTATATACAAATAAAGATCCCTCCCAGAACCTGGAAGTCACCAGTACAGAGTTACTACAAAATGAGTACAAGTCCCAAAACTGGACAACAGAGACTAGACTGTCTCGAAAGGAAAAAGACAAGTCTATATATACAGATGGAGACTGAAATAGTACAAAACGCCGTGTGCTCACCCCCGTCTCCGGATAAGTCTACTCCGAGCTCGATCAACGCTGGCTACTAGTGCTCGGACCTGCATCACAAAATAGATGCAGAGCGTAGCATGAGTACCAAAACAACAGGTACCCAGTAGGCATCATCGGCCGACTGAGCAAGATAAGCAAAAGTGAACTGAAATGCAAATAAAGGGTCACATCAAGTGCAAAGAGTAGTAAATGGGGGTATGTACACGAGCGTACAGGCAACAAAGACAAGCAATCTAACTACTCCGCCGGGTTCCCATAAACCCGACGGGTACGCTCGTGCACAATAAAAGAAACCACCTGCACGGACCCCCATAAGCCCGGCAGATGGACCGGCAGTTGAAGTAAAATAATGGAGCTAGAAGGTCTATCACAATATTACCAATTTCCGGACTTTTAACCGAACCATTCCCAATTATATTCCAAGATCTCATTACGTCCCGGACTTTAATCGGAATCTCTCCAACCTCCAAAACCTCAACCTACAGATGAGAGTAATCAAGACTAAACTGAAGCTTTAGTGAGGAATTGGGAATACACCACGTGCAAGCTGGACCACGGACTCGAACCGGGTACTATAGCTAATGAGTCAACCTATATGGGTTGGACCACGGACTCGAACCGGGTGCTGTAGCCAAAGGTCGGGCACGGGTGGGCTGGACCACGGACTCGAACCGGGTACTGTAGCCAAAACCAGATCACAGGTAAGCTGGACCACGGACTCTAACCGGGTACTGTAGCCAAAACCAGACCACAGGTAAGCTGGACCACGGACTCTAACCGGGTACTGTAGCTAAGCCTGGACATAAGTAAGCTGGACCACGGACTCTAACCGGGTACTGTAGCCAAAACCAGATCACAGGTAAGCTGGACCACGGACTCTAACTGGGTACTGTAGCTAAGCCTGGACATAAGTAAGCTGGACCACGGACTCTAACCGGGTACTGTAGCTAATAGAAAAGCAGGGCATTATGGATACAAGGTCATAAGCTGAGTTACCGACTATCAGACTCAAGTCTGCTATATCAGTCTACAAGGAGCTGATCATCCGAAACGACGTCGGACAAAGTTCTACTACCCAACGACATCCGAAATCTCGCAAGTCTATGGCAACACTAGTCTAAGCCTAGACTAAGGCCAAACATACTTCAAATCAATATTATCATATACACCACAAGATATGGATATTCAATAATATCAAGAGACATGCTGTCATAATCCAACACTTTCCCGAAATAAGGTCTAAAGCAGGAATTATAGAAATTTAGCATGCTCGACACCCGAACCCCTCCATACTCAAGCAAATCAATAAACAGTTGCCTAAACATGCTCAATCTCACGAGAGAAAGCCATAGCCTACCTGAAAGCCGACCACGCGTGCTCCGACTCACGGTACCGGATCTTTTCCTCTCCGAACGGTCTCCAAATGCTTCCCCACTAACAAAAGGTTAATCACCTCGTCATTACGAATATATTGACACTAAAATTATATTTTTCGGAGACGGACCCAAAATCGGGTCTAAAACGGGATTGTGGGGCCCACATTTAGGATCTCGAAATCGAATCCGTGGAAACGTCCCAAATACCTTACTAAACTAATACCCCAAAATTATAGCACAAACAGATGCTTAAAACACCGCAAATCAGCCACAACAATTAAAAGTAGCAGCCCCTAGTTCACCAATTTCCGGAAAAACGAGGCCCTTTCAACCCAAACAGATTATACCACGACGATCCTTGCGAAAAACTCTACAAGTTAGCCTCAAGAATGACTCAAAATGGACTTACGATGATCAAGAACTCACATTTCAAAATTCAACAACAAAACCATCCGGAAATCACCCTGGCAGTGGCTAAAAATCGATTTCTTACCTCAAATGAAGCCTCCCCTCGCATTTCTGAGACCACCGCTAGATTCCCCTCGAAATTCTCTTGAAGTTTGCCTTTTGAATCACTTAATTTGGACTCAAAATGAAGGAGCAATCTTAAGTTGAAGTTGAGGAAAAAAAATGGACGAATTTCGTCCTAAATTCTGGAAATTTCCATATTTCCACTCCGCTGCCACGTGGCGTCACGTGGCTCTGCCACGTCACCGCCGCGTCAAAATTTTACAACCCTTCAAACTTAAATTTCGATGTTTCGGACTCGTTCGGAGTCGGAAAAATACAAACCTTATATGGAATCTGATTGGAAATGATATTTCGGACTCAACGGTGAAGGCGGAATTTCCATTTGGAGCTCGCTTCGATGAAAAGTGGGTCCCACACCCAGTATCATTTTGAACCAGATTCCACAATTGCCATCTAAAGCCTCGGGAAGTGAACAAAGGGTCGTTCTAGACCAAAATCGATCTTCCGAAGCTAACCTCGCTGTCAGAATTTTCATCTGAGCACGACTTCCAAAAAGGTTGACCAAAGTCAACTTTTCAAGTCATTACAATATCCACTACTAAACGAACTTTCGTCCGCGAAAGTAAGAGTCAAGAAGCACCTGAATGCTCAAATAAGCCGGGGAACTGTGCCCGCATCTCATGCTCGGTCTCCCAGGTAGCCTCCTCAACTGGACGATGTCTCCAACGGACCTTAACAACAGGAATGGCTCTCGAGCGCAATCTCCTCACATCTCTGGCTAAAATGGCAACTGGCTCCTCTACAAATGTCAAACGATCATCCAACTCGACTGCATCATACTGGAGCACATGAGACTCATCAGGAACATACCGCCGCAACATCGAGACATGAAAAACTGGGTGGATAGCTGAAAAGGCCGGGGGCAAAGCTAACTCATATGCGACCTCCCCAACTGTCCTCAATATCTCAAAAGGACCTATATACCTGGGGCTAAGCTTGCCCCGCCTCCCAAAACTCGATCTTGAAGTGCCACTAAGTCCTCATCCTCAAACTGACGGCTGCAAATTCGATCCAGCAGAGATGACTAAGCATCCACATAAGCTAGTACACACCGGGAATCAGAGATATCAAGTCGTACCATCCGGTTAGCTAAGGACTGGATGTCCAAAGCTAATGGTCGCTCCGTAGTAGAAAGAAAAGCTAGACTACCCATACTCACTGCCTTCCGACTCAAGGCGTTCGCTACTACATTCGTTTTGCCCGGATGATAGAGAATAGAGAGGTCGTAGTCCTTCAGGAGCTCAATCCAACGACGCTGCCTCGAATTAAGGTCCCTCTGACTCATGATGTACTGAAGACTCCTGTGATCAGTATAGATCTCGCATCGAACTCCATACAGGTAATGCCTCCAAATCTTAAGCGCAAAAACCAACGCCGCCAACTCTAAGTCATGAGTGGGGTAGTTGCGCTCGTGCGACTTAAGCTGCCTCGACGCATAAGCAATAACGCGGCCCTGCTGCATCAGAACACAACCCAAACCAATCCCGGATGCGTCACAATAAACCGTGAAGCCCTCGCCCTCAACTGGAAGAGTCAATATAGGAGCGGTGGTCAATAACTCCTTGAGCCTCAAAAAGCTCGCCTCACACTCCTCTGACCAAACAAAGGGAACATCCTGGCGAGTCAACCGAGTCAAAGGCGCTGCTATAGTAGAAAATCCCTCAACAAAACGCCTATAGTAGCCTGCCAATCCGACGAAGCTACGAATCTCAGTCACAGAGGTGGGCCTGTGCCAATCACGAATAGCCTCAATCTTCGTCGGATCAACCCTAATACCCTCCTTGGACACCACGTGCCCCAAGAAGGCTACAGACTCAAGCCAAAACTCGCACTTTGAGAACTTGGCATAAAGCCGCTGATCTCTCAAAGTCTGGAGCACTATCCTCAAATGTTGCTCATGCTCACTCCGGCTCCGCGAGTATACCAGTATGTCATCAATGAAGACAATGACAAATAAATCAAGGTATGGCCTGAACACACGTGTCATCAAGTCCATGAAGGCGGCAGGGGCATTAGTCAACCCAAACGACATCACCAAGAACTCATAATGGCCATAACGAGTCCTAAATGCGGTCTTAGGGACGTCCGCTGCCCTAATCCTCAACTGGTGGTAGCCGGATCTTAAATCAATCTTAGAAATACCACGGCACCCTGAAGCTGATCAAACAAAAATCATCAATACGAGGCATGGGGTAACGGTTCTTCACCGTCACCTTTGTTCAAACTGCCTGTAGTCAATACACAATCGCATAGTACCG
>NW_026019681.1:0-5695 GCF_900185275.1 Solanum verrucosum
GCCAAGCCGCTAAAGTCGCTAAAGTAGTGATAAATCCTGTTAATAAAATGGGTCCTATAGAAAGTCCATCTATTCCTAATCTCCAATGGAAATCAAAAAAATCGATCCATTTATAATCCTCTACTAGTTGGATTAATGGATCATCCGATTGGAAATGATAACAAAATGCATAAGTTGTTAGAAGGAGTTCTAAAATACATATACATATCGTATACCACCTAATTACCCTATTTCCTTTATGGGGAAGAAAGAAAATTAAAGAACCCGCAAATATCGGAAAAACGACAATTATTGTTAACCAAGGAAAATAATTCGTAGTAAAGACAAGATACACTTGGACCAAAAAAACCCGTGCTCAAAATATTTTTATTTTCGAGCACAGGTTTGTCGGTAAAAAAATTAAATGGATTCAAGTAGAGTTTTCTCGAACGTATCAATAAGCTAGACCCATACTGCGAGTTGTTTCATGCCATAAATAAACTCGGACACTCAAGAAATCTGTTGGACAGGCGGATTCACATCTCTTACAACCAACACAGTCCTCTGTTCGTGGAGCAGAAGCAATTTGTTTAGCCTTACAACCGTCCCAAGGTATCATTTCTAATACATCAGTGGGGCAGGCTCGGACACATTGAGTACATCCTATACACGTATCATAAATCTTTACTGAATGTGACATTGGGTCTATACGTTTTGAATGTTATAAATTTTCGATCTAGTAAACTTAGAAACGAATCATATATTTAGATACCAGATGAATCAATGAGTTATCATGATTTTCTAATCAACCCCTTTCTGGATTGGTTTATGAGATATGAGAGAGGCCAAAATACTTTGATTTCTTATGTTTTGCAAACAAGATCATACTTTACGTAGTAAACATGCTAATTAAAATTGATTTCTCAATATTAGAATCTAGATGATTAATATTAATTATTCAACAAATTTGATTGGTTGATACGAGTTGATTTTCTGTTACGGTAAATTGATGAAACAATAGCCAGGCCAATGGCTGCTTCAGCGGCTGCAATAGCTATAACAAAAATGAGAAAATGTCTCCCTTTAATTGACGATTATCAAAAAAATCAGAAAATGTTACAAAATTTATATTAACCGCATTCAATATAAGTTCAAGACACATAAGGGCTCTAACCATATTTCGACTTGTGATCAATCCATAGATACCGATAGAAAATAAATAGGCACTCAAAACAAGTACATGTTCGAGAATCATTAAACAACTCCTTATCAATCTCGACTCCTTTCAATATGAACAACAATTCAACTAATTTCATTGACTAGTATATAACAAGTATGGAACAAAGAAATAGATTGGTACTAGATTGACCTAAAGTCTTTCTATTTATCCAGCTAGAATTCAAATAGAATTCAAGGAAAATTAATGTGATAAGACAGAACAAAATTTTATTTGAATTCCAAGTTTTAATAGAAATTTTTTATTGACGAGCTACAGCAATTGCACCTATTAAAGCAACTAAAAGGATTATGGAAATAAGTTCAAATGGGAGAAAAAAATCTGTTGATAAATGAATTCCAATTTGTTGACTATTACTTAGAAAATCTTGCTCTATAATCTGGTTTGATCTTGTAGTCCAAATAATCCCGTACCATGACGTATCTGAAATAGTAGTAATTAGTGAAATAAAAAGACTTATACAAACCATCGAAGTAATTCCATCTCCTACGGTCCAAAGATGAAAATCCTTGTAATATTCTGAGCCATTCATGAACATCACAGCAAAAATGATTAAAACATTTATAGCTCCTACGTAAATAAGTAGCTGCGCAGCAGCTACAAAATAGGAGTTAGATAGAATATAGAATAACGATGTACAAATAAGAACCAATCCCAAGGAAAAGGCCGAATAAATTGGATTGGGAAGTAATACCACTCCTAGACCCCCTAATATAAGACCCGATCCTAGAAAGACTAAAAGAAAATCATGTATTGGTTCAGATAAATCCATTTTTTATAAAAAATCAAAAACGAAGAATTTCATGACTTTATTGACCTGACCAGGAAAAAAGAAGTTTTTCTATTTTTTATGATACTTTGAAATTGTTAATTGAATGAAAGTCTAATGGGTATGAATTGACGTAGATGCTTTTATTTTATTGGACCACTATCCATTCTTTATTCGTCGAAAGAGTAGTTTAAACCTATCTATTTTTGATATCATTTATCTACTTTGAAACCATTACTATTATAATATATAATATTGAAATCGGTTTTGTTTTCAATCTAAATTAAGCTAGGAGTCTCATTAAGCAACCACTAGTTTGAATTGCCCAAGCAAAAATCTCATTGTTTTAGATCCGAACTAAGCCTTCGTAATTCGTAATTTTTTTGAATCGAATTAAGGGTTTATTCATTGTTTATTTGAGGTAAATTCGAAATTGTTCGAATTGTGTAATCATCAATTACTGACATTGGTAAGCGACCCAAAGCGATTTGATTATAATTCAATTCGTGACGATCATAAGTAGAAAGTTCATATTCTTCGGTCATTGATAAACAATTTGTTGGGCAATACTCAACGCAATTACCACAAAATATACAGATTCCAAAATCAATACTGTAATTAAGCAATCGTTTCTTTCGAATATCAGTTTCCAACTTCCAATCAACAACGGGTAAATCTATAGGACATACACGCACACATACTTCACAAGCAATGCATTTATCAAATTCAAAGTGTATTCGGCCTCGGAAACGTTCCGATGTGATCAATTTTTCGTAGGGGTATTGAATAGTTACAGGTAAACGATTTGCGTGGGACAGGGTAATCATGAAACCTTGGCCGATGTATCTGGCGGCTCGTATTGTTTGTTGACCATAATTTATGAATTCAGTTATCATAGGGAGCATATGTTGAATATCTATAAAAAAGATTTTATGCTTGTTTCTTTCTCTTGTTTGAGACAAGTCGTGAATCTAGGATATTGTGGTCTTTTACAGTGAAAGAAGTTGGGACGAGGTTGTCAATAATAGATTACCTAGAGAAATCGGTAAAAGAAATTTCCACCCAAGATTTAATAGTTGGTCCATTCTCAGCCTCGGTAAAGTCCATCTTGTTGCAATAGGAATGAACAAAACAAATAAGTTTTGGCTAATGTGATAAAGATACCAATTAGTGTTCCAAAGACTTTACCCCTTTATTTATGCCAAATAGCTCAGGAACAAATATGTACGGAATAGAAAGATTCCAACCTCCCAAGTAAAGAACTGTTACAAATAATGAAGAAACTAGTAGATTCAGATATGAAGCAATGTAAAATAAACCAAATTTGATACCTGAATATTCGGTTTGATACCCTGCTACTAATTCTTCTTCTGCTTCTGGTAAATCAAAAGGTAATCTTTCACACTCGGCGAGAGAAGAAATTAGAAAACGATAAACCCGATGGGTTGACGCCACAAATTCCACCCCAAAAACCATATTTTGACTGCGCTTCCACTATATCAACTGTACTTGAACTGTTAGATAATCATAGTCGATGATAACATCACTGTGCCCATCGCTATTCCAGAACCGTACGTGAGATTTTCACCTCATACGGCTCCTCAGAGGTCACAAATAAACCTAAGGGCCCTTTCCTATTCTTTATCTTGATATGTTTGTCAGATAGAGTCAAAATCTATCCTAAGGTCCCAAATTAGACCAATGGAATTCTGTCTGCTATATTTAAAACTAATAAATAAGTGCTTCTGAATTTATCTCATCTTTTAAGAATTTTAATTTTTCTTTGTTGATTAATAACCTTATCATTAAATAAAAAATGTGCTTTATAGCAATATCACATATACATTTCAACCTCGAATTTTCAATTACGAAAAAAATTAGAGAGTACATTAGTTCATGAATCATGACAAAAATTTTATCTCTCTAAATAGAAATCAAAATTGAATTATAGGAAAGAAAGAATAAAAACAAAAAAAGAAAAAAGGAAGAAAAAAAAAAGACATCCCTCCTTTTTGCTTTTGCAATTAGATTCTTTTCTTTCTATTTCGATTTTTTTATTTCATTCCTATTCTCCTTTCTCAGAAAAAGGGCCTTTAACCAAAGTAAAAGATTACTTCGTTCTTGATAGTTAGTTACTTACTCAGTGGATAGGAAATACTCTGGATCAGAATCATGGGAGTACTTCTTGATCATTTCTACGAATGTAAAGCCCAATTTGAATTCCTTTTATGTACAGAAATATCCTCTTGGATAACTTACATAATCTCAATTACTAATCCTTTGTGTATCTTGGTCTTCCTAACCATCCACTCATTTTTTGTTTCAAAAACCTCCCGTTGTGGAAATCCATCTATGGTAATAGACAGTAAAAAATCCATAGAGTTGGTCTTTTGAACCCGCTTCAAGCTATCATGACAATTCATGAATCTTGGGGTAAACAATCTCTCTTGCTTATGTTTACTTTTTTCACCATTTGATTCTTGTACATAGGAAATGAGACTCAACTTTTTTACTGCAAATTTAGAAGCCGTTTTCTTTCACTCATATAACTATCTGGTTTAGTTTATCAACTCAAATGCTGAAGAAAAATAAAAATATATATAGTCAATCAAATCTTTTTATCCTTGTTTCTAGAAAGAAAAGAATTTTGATAAATTTTAGGTCTCACCGAATCACACGTAGAGATATTGATAACACACATAGAGCTAATGGTATTTCATAACTAATTGATTGAGCAGCTGCCCGTAGACCACCTAAAAAGGAATATTTATTATTTGATCCATACCCCGACATAAGAAGTCCAACGGGAGCAATACTTGAAATGGCAATCCAAAAAAAAACACCAATACTAAGATCGGCTAGAACAAGGTGATCACCAAAAGGAATTACTGAATAACTTAGAAAGATAGATATTACTGCTATGGATGGCCCAATACTGAATAAACGAGTATCTCCTGTAGATGGAATAAGGTTCTCTTTCAAAAGTAGTTTTGTCCCATCTGCTAGAGCTTGAAGAATTCCTAAAGGGCCGGCATATTCAGGCCCGATACGTTGTTGTATTCCTGCAGATATTTCTCTTTCTAACCAAACAATTACTAGTACACCTATTGTGATTCCTAATACAAGAGTCACAATAGGGACAAGCATCCATATGATCCCATAGACTTCTTTTAAGGATTCCAATTTGGAAAAAGAATTGATAGTCTCTATTTCTGTTGTATCAATTATCATTTCAACGATCAACTTCTCCCATAATGATATCTATGCTACCTAGTATTGTCATAATATCAGCCAATTTCATTCTTTTAACTAACTGAGGAAGAATTTGCAAATTGATAAAACCTGGTGGGCGAATTTTCCATCTCCAAGGAAAAACGCTCTGGTCTCCTATCAGAAAAATCCCCAATTCTCCTTTTGGGGCTTCAACTCTCACATAAAGTTCTTGTTTCGACAATTCAAAAGTTGGAGAAGGCTTTTTACTAATAAACCGATATTCAAAATCATTCCATTCAGGATCTTTTAATCTGTCAAAACGTCGCATTTCTAAATTTTCGTAAGGCCCTCCTGGAATTCCTTCTAGAGCCTGTTGAATAATCTTTATGGATTCTGTCATTTCACCGATTCGTACTAAATAACGAGCTAATGAATCCCCTTCTCGTTGCCATTGAACCTGCCAATCAAATTCGTCGTAAGACTCATAATGATCAACT
>NW_026019682.1:0-10912 GCF_900185275.1 Solanum verrucosum
TTAATCGTTGGAATCAAGAATCTGACTGGAATTCTAGGACCTAATGGGCGAAAGGAACCCACTAGTGAAATCCCCATACCTGGTGACGAATTCCACGGAGAAATCTTTCGATTTCGGGCTGAACTGAAGAAACCTCGCCTGCGTTCTTGAACTAGGGTTCTTGACCTTTTTCTCCTCTCTTGCTTCTAATTCTTCTAAGTTTGATTAATGATTTGACTTAGGTAAGTTCTAGTTATGTTTCTAGGCTTAAACTAATTAAAAACCTCATGATTTAGGGTCTAAACGACGTATCTTAGGGTTAAACGAAATAGGAAAAGACCAAAAGACCCCTGAAATTAACTTGCTGTCGGAGTGACCGACGGTTTGTGGACCTACGGGCCGTAGGTCAATCTACGGTCCGTAGATTGGGTCCGTAGTTCGAGTCTGCCCGACAGGTCTTCACTACAAACGGGCATAACTTTTTACTCGGAGGTCGGATTTAGAAAAACTCGGTGGCGTTGGAAAGGTAATTCAATTATCTATCTAAACCATAGGTCATGGAACACATAATTCATTTTGTGATAAAGTTATGACCATCTGAAGTTGACCCATCAGAATTTTCAGCTAACTGGCTGCTATCCTTCGATCTACGGTTAGACCTACGGACCGTGGATCGAACGACGGTCCGTGCTGGTCAACCGTAGTTCATGTCAGAGGCTGGGTAAGGAGGTCTTGATCCACGGACACAGACCACGGACCGTGGTCTGATCTACGGACCGTGGGTCTGTCCGTGAGTCGAGACTTAACCAATTTTCTGAGCTTGCTGGGGAGGGGTTGCAGTGGCGAACCACGGACCACCAGCACTGGCCGTGGTCTGACCTACGGTCCGTGGATGGTGATCGTAAGTTGCACCTGCAACTTCTCAAAAATCTGCATTTTTTGTCTATTTTGAATACGGGTGTTACACAATTACCACGAAATTCTTTCACTGTTGCAGAAGTACTATCACTATATATGGGCCAGCATCATTGTTATACAAATAAGGAGAAAACTTCTCCCCAAGTTCTTCCCATAAGGTAATTTTTGCTTTAGCCGAACTATGCAGACAAAACATAAATCAGTAATCAAAATCTATTGTTAAGAGATAACAAAGTAAAGTAACTTAAAATGAGATGAGTCACTTACTAATCTGTAAGAATGTGGATATCCCTCTTCTTCCATTTTGAACCAACACTCTCGATATCACCAATTCCATATAAACAACAACCAACATCTACGATATTGAAGAAGAAGATTCAGATGTAAGTGTTGTTTTCCAAAGTTTAGGCAATTATTTTCCATTTACACATAAATAAACTACCAAACCAACCACATCTATGATTATTGAAGATGAAGAATCGTATGTAAGACTCGTATTCAAAGAGTTTAGGGTATTATTAAACAATTACACATCACTGTGAGGTTAGAGTATCAATCTATAATGTGATAGGCACCGGTTAAATTTCAATAGTAGTTTAGCCCTATTCTTTCTTTTCATTCCGTTTTTTATTGATAGTGTTTCTCTGGAATATAATGTTTTTGAATGATGAAGTTCATCCTTTTTCAAAATTATCAATTTTATTAAGTATGTGATAGGAAATTACTGATATATCAAGAATAGATAATATACATTAGAAGGGAGTTGGCATATATGACATAAAGAGCAACATATATGAAGGCGTGAATGTCATCAAACAGAATATCATGAGTTTTCTTAGTAACAAATTTTGCAGCTACGTATAACTAAAATGTCACTGGTAAGAATTTTAGTATAAATATAGACCTATAAGACAGTGCTATTGTTCACCCTTGAGTCAATCACATCTGGATTAATAAATTCAAAAACCGTTTATTGGAATTTCTACAATATCTTCAGACAAATTCTTGATTGCAGTTGAGGCAAAGAAAATGATTTTCAAAGAGTTTTGAACAGGTCTATATCCTCCATGCTTTCAACAACTTTGAAGTTTCTTGATGATAAATACAGAACCTTCACTCAACATGTCTTTGAACCTGTTAACCTGAGTTTTCTAATTATACCATGCATCAAATTACCCTGATAGAAGAATAAATTAGTAAGTAATTTGAGATTCAAACATCCAAAAATAATATGTAATTGGGAGAATGAATCAATGGAATACATACCTTTTCATCAATAAATATCATACCTTACTGATCAGCTCACCATTTTTTCTTGGGATTAATGGCATCCCACATTCTACAAAGTCTTACTCTTATTGTAAAATCATCTCGACCAGTAACCAAGTCTGAAATAAAAGAAATCGTCATTGAAAACTCATTAGAAGGAATGAGACAATGTAAATTTGAATATGGGATGATTCACTAACCATCTATATATACTACAAGAATAAGGGTTATGAAAGTGTAGAATAAATCAGCAGAGTAATTAGCAAAGCAATTATCACAAGATTAATACACAATTAAAGACATTACAGTTACAAATAAGGAAGATGAAGCAATGAATTTTATGAAAACGTGCCTCATAAGTTCTTGGGAGGAAGAAGCTCGATAGTAGATATAAAAAGAACGATTCTTGCGAGGGAGAAGCTGAACGTCTGGATGTTAAAAAAACGGCTGACCTGGGTCATTATAGTTGTATATTCAATTGGATCATTAAATTTGTGTACATGGGCTGGGCTTTACTGTAATTTAATATTATCTGTATTTAATAGGTGATTGTGGGCTGGAGCTAATCAATTATATTGTGGGATAATTTTTATGTGATTTAATTATTTACCTATTATATGGTGGAAAAATTAGGAATCAATCCAGCTTCAGAACCATTCCATAGTAACATAAGTCATATGAGGTTAGAAAGTAGTACACATTAATGAGTTTATTAATTTAATGCATTACCAAAATAAACAGAGAATACCATAAATATAATCTGAATTTGACTTAAAATTGAATAAAAATGAACAAAATTATCGGGTCAATTGGAATCGGGGAGATCCTTAACTGTCTTTTGATTATATGAGATGAAATTCAATTGGATTGTTAAGTTATTTCTTGTGTCTCATATTAGTTGATCGTTTTATTAAATATAGTTGTCACATATTAGTCGTCTATTACCTTAACGATATTACCCTTGTAATTTATTTATTTTTTGAAAGCGTTCACATTTCACACAAATTTGGGACAACATGGGGCAAATCAGAGAACTCACAAGCCTCGTGGTCATTTATCAATTTTGTAAAAAGCCTGGGCATGTTGCAAATAAATGTTACAGAGTGAAACGACCCCAAAAATGCCCGAAAATGTGCTTCGGAAACACCTAAAATTGTAATTTCCATATATCTCAAAATCCGTGCATCATTTCGGAAATTCGACTTCATATTCTTATTCAGGGGGTCAAATTGAGTGGGAAATGAGTCTAACCCGAATTTTAGAACAACCGTATCAAAATTCGAAAATCGCAAAAAAATGCGATTTTGAGGGTCAACTTTAAAGGGGCATATCTCTCAGCACACAAGGAACTGGAAGGAGCTCAAACTATCAAAATTAAAGCTTTGTGAGTTAGCTTTCCAACGCAATTTGTTTCGCCTCATTCCGAGTTAGGATGAAGGAGTTATAACCATTTTCGTAAAACCTCGCCGGCAGAAAAGTGCCATTTCCAGTAAGCCGAAACACTGTTCACCCGCCCCATTAATTTTTCTAAGTGTTGGACAATTTTTTTTCCAAAAGGGCATATGATATTCCCTATATATCATTAGTTCATTCCAAGTCTCTAAAACATTTCTCAAACATCCAAAAACTCTCTCTAAACCCTCTCCAAAATTCCACCAAGATCTTCAACCAAATTCAAACATCTCAAACTCTAATTCCGGATTCAAGACTCAATCTCAAGCATCAATTCTCCATTCCAATCTTCATCAAGGATTCTCCAAAGTTGAGGTATGTGGGTTTGATTGTGGAAACCTTCCTTTCCACAAGTCCAACCATTTATCCTCTATTTTACTCCAAGTTTATGGGTCCTTATGATCATTTATGAACTCTTGAATTATGGAATTATTACTACACATCCTATTATGGTCTATTTTTGTATATTATCATGAAAAGGAATGATTATATGATGTTTATGGTTTTCATGCCTCCATGATCAAATTATGAAGGTTGTTATATATGTATATATATATGTATGTTGTTGGTGGGCTGTTTTATATAGATTTTGAAATTGGTTGGACTTAGTACTCTTAAAATACATGATTTTATTTACATGAACAAGTAGCCCACCATATGTTTGATAAAATGCCATTTATAGAATTCTTATGAAATGGAAGGTCCAATGTACGTCCTATGAGTCGGATGATTATATAAGTATTGAAATGATGATGAAATGGATACATGTATATGATTTTCTCTATATAGTGTGTGAGTCGATCAAGCCTAGCTCGGGGGGTTGTAGGCCCGGGTAACCGTATCAAGGGGTTGGTACCTTGGTTGCCTAGTACGGGGGGTAGTAGGCCCGTATAACCGTATCGAGGGGTTTGTACCTTGGTTGCCTAGTACGGGGGGTAGTAGGCCCGTATAACCATATCGAGGGGTTTGTACCTTGGTCCCTAGCTCGGGGGGTGGTAGGCCCGGGTAACCACATTGAGGGGTTTGTACCTCTTTCGCCTCTCCAAGGGGGTGGTAGGCCTTGGAAATACTATATTGATGGTCACTCACTACACATATACTATGCCCTACTAAATATGATTTTTATATAAGCATCATTATACATATCATCTCATTAATATGCTATCTATCGGGTACGATTATGCATTTTGCCTATGATGTCCATCCCTTGTTGCATTGCATTGCATCCCATATACTTAGTACATTCAACGTACTAACGCATACTCTATGCCTACATGATGTCACCATGTAGGGACCGGAGCACCGCTTGACCCTCGTCCTCCGCGTGGCTAATACGATTTTCTATCAAGGTTATTGGTGAGTCCTCCATTCCGGGGACGTTGCTTATGATCTTTTGCTATGTATAAGACTTTTCCTTTTAGTTATGTTTTGACTATGAGGGTGAGCCCAGTTGTTTGTCTTGGCCCCCGCTAAAGTACCTATGTTTAGAGGTGGTGTTGGACAAGTTGTGTATTATGCTTGAGCTTGACTCAGCTATGGTATTTAAGTATCATTTCTTCTTCTTCTTTTTTTCTTGCTCCCTTAGTCCCGATTTTCCCCTTTGATTATGCTTATGGCTTATGGTCATTTTAATTGCTTCCGCGACCAAGGATGTGTAATGATACGCTATGAGGCTTGTTTGGGGTTCCTTCGGGTTCCCCATTCGCCGGTCACGTCTAGGCCCTAGGCTTGGGTCGTGACAAACTTGGTATCAGAGCACTAGGTTGATAGATCCTCGGAGTCCAACACACCGCGTTGATTAGAGTCCGATTCATGGTTGTGTTGTGCACCACAACTATGAGTAGGAGGCTATGAGACGTTTTAGGAAATGTTTCCCTTCTCCTTGTTCTAAGTCGTGCTATAGAGTTGAATTAAGTTCTTCCCTAACGGTTGTCTTTGCTATGCTAGATCATGCCTAATACAAGAGGAAGACGAGCCCGCGCACCCGAGGAACAACCGACCAATGGGGATCTTCGGGATGCCCTTACTTTATTTGCACAAGCTATGGCTAATCAAGCCAACCACGGGGCCCAAACCCCTCAGGCTCCTACCCCGGCATCTCGGGTGAGAGACTTCGTGCGGATGAATCCCCCGGAATTCTATGGGTCTAAGTTAAATGAAGACCCTCAAGAGTTTATTGATGAAGTCCTCAAGATATTAGCTATCATGGGTGTGAAGTCAGAAGATAAGGCGGAGTTGGCGGCCTACCAACTAAAAGGGGTGGCCCAAATATGGTACAACCAATGGAAGGAAGAGAAGGGGGTAAACTATGTGGTGCATTGGGAAGAGTTCAAAACGGCTTTCCTTAATCGATTCTTTCCTCTTGAGCTTAGGGAAGCCAAATTGGTGGAGTTCATGAATTTAAAACAAGGGTCTATGAGTGTGAGGGAGTATGCTCTCAAGTTTAACCAACTTTCAAGGTATGCTCCACATTTGGTTGCCGACTCACGGTCTAGGATGAACAAATTCGTGATGGGTGTGTCCGACCTAGTGAGTGAAGAATGCCGGTCCGCAATGTTGATTAGTGACATGGACTTGTCCCGCTTGATGGTCTATGCCGAACAAATGGAGGAGGAGAAGTTGAGGAAGAAGAGGGGTCATGAGGCCAAGAGGGCCCGTTTTGAGGGCAAGTTCCAAAGTAGAACGGGAGGCCGGTTTCATCAAGGTCAAGGGTCTTCTCATGCGCTCCATAAGGGGTTTGCCAATGATGTTCCAAGGGCCCAAGGTGTTAGGGGTATGGGTCCTATTGATGTATGTCCGAAGTGTGGTAAGGGCCATGGTGGCCCGTGCTTGAGAAATACCGGTGCTTGCTATAGTTGTGGGGAAATGGGGCACAAGGCAATGGATTGTCCTCGAAATCGCAACAAGGGTAAGGAGGTCCGTCCACAAGGTGCCAATGCGGTTCCTTTGGGGAGAGGGGGCCGACAAGATGGTGCCCCAAGGCACAATCGATTTTATGCTTTGCATGGGAGGCAAGGGGTCGATGAAGTCCCCGACGTCGTTACCGGTATGTTGAAAATCTTTGACTTTGATGTATATGCATTAATTGATCCGGGTGCCTCTCTTTCTTTTGTCACCCCCTTTGTTGCCAACAAGTTTCATGTTGAGCCCGACTTGTTGCATGAGTCATATAAGGTGTCTACTCCTATTGGTGCATATATGGTTGCTAGGAAGGTCTATAGAAATTGTCCTATTTGCATCTTGCATAAAATATTGCCTTGTGATCTTGTTGAGTTGAACATGGTCGATTTTGATGTTGTTCTTGGGATGGATTGGTTGCATGCATACTATGCTTCCATTGATTGTAGAACCCGTAGGGTCAAGTTCCAATTCCCAAGTGAACCCATTCTTGAGTGGGAGAGCCAAAATGTGGTAGTCAAGGGTAGGTTCATCTCTTGCATTAAAGCCCGTAAGTTGATCTCTAAGGGGTGTCTCTATCATCTTGTGAGGGTTAGGGATGTGGAGTCCAAAACCCTTCCTATAGAGTCGGTTCCGATCGTAAATGAATTCCTTGATGTCTTTCCTAATGACCTTCCCGGTGTTCCTCCCGAAAGGGAAATAGATTTTGGCATAGACCTCCTCCCCGATACTCAACCCATTTCTATCCCCCCTTATCGTATGGCCCCGGCGGAGTTAAAGGAGTTGAAGGAACAATTGAGGGACTTGTTGGAGAAGGGTTTTATTAGGCCTAGCCAATCACCATGGGGTGCACCGGTGTTGTTTGTGAAGAAGAAAGATGGGTCCCTTAGGATGTGTATTGATTACCGGCAACTCAATAGGGTCACCATCAAGAATAAATATCCTCTTCCTAGGATTGATGACTTGTTCGACCAATTACAAGGGGCTAGCCACTTCTCTAAGATTGATCTTCGGTCCGGGTATCATCAAGTGAAGGTGAGGGAGTGTGACATTCCCAAGACAGCCTTTCGGACTAGGTATGGGCATTATGAATTTGTGGTCATGTCCTTTGGGTTGACCAATGCACCGGCTATCTTCATGGACCTAATGAACAGGATCTTTAAACCCCACCTTGATTCCTTTGTTGTGGTCTTCATTGATGATATTTTAATCTATTCGCATAGCGAGGAAGAACATATGGGTCACTTGAGGGTTGTGTTGCAAAGATTGAGAGAGGAGAAGTTGTATGCCAAGTATGAAAAGTGTGAATTTTGGTTGAGGGAGGTTGCCTTCCTAGGTCATGTGGTGTCGGGGGATGGTATTAAGGTAGATCCTAAGAAGACCGATGTGATTAGAAATTGGCCTAGGCCATTGACCCCGTCGGATATTAGGAGCTTCTTGGGCTTAGCGGGTTACTATCGGAGATTTGTGAATGGGTTTTCTTCTATTGCTTCTTCCATGACTAAGTTGACACAAAAGAAGGCTAAGTTTGAGTGGACCGACGAGTGTGAGAGGAGTTTTCAAACCTTGAAAGATAAACTTGTGTCCGCTCCTATATTGTCACTACCGGATGGGCTTGAGGGATTTGTTGTGTATTGTGATGCTTCTAGAGTTGGCTTGGGTTGTGTCCTAATGCAAAATGGTAAGGTGATATCCTATGCTTCTAGACAACTCAAAGTGCATGAAAAGAACTATCCTACGCATGACTTGAATTAGCCGCGGTGGTGTTTGCTTTAAAGATTTGGCGTCATTATTGTATGGGGTACATGTTGAGTGTTCACCGATCATAAGAGCCTCCAATATGTCTTCACCCAAAAAGACCTCAACTTGAGACAAAGAAGGTGGCTAGAATTTCTTAAAGATTATGATATGAGTGTGCATTATCATCCCGGTAAAGCTAATGTGGTGGCGGATGCTTTGAGTAGGGTGTCTATGGGTAGCCTAGCTCATGTGGATATTGGTGATAGGGAAATGGCTAGGGAGGTGCATCGGTTGGCAAGGTTGGGGGTTAGGTTGGAAGAGGTTGGTAATGGTGGTGTGGTCGTTGTTGATGGTGCTAGGTCTTCCTTGGTTGATGAGGTGATAGCAAAACAAGATCTCGACTCGTCCTTGTTAGAATTGAAGGCCTTGGTGAAAGAGGGCAAGGTGGAAGTTTTCTCCCAAGGGGGAGATGGTGCCCTTAGGTACCAAGGTAGGTTGTGTGTGCCTCGTGTTGATGGTTTGAGGGAGAAAATTCTTGAGGAGGCTCATAATTCTTCCTACTCCATTCACCCCGGTTCCACCAAAATGTATAGAGATTTGAGGGATGTGTATTGGTGGGGAGGCATGAAGAAGGACATTGCCAAATTCGTCTCCGGTTGTCATAGTTGTCAACAAGTCAAGGCCGAACATCAAAGGCCGGGTGGTCTAACCCAAGACATAGAGATTCCTACTTGGAAGTGGGAAGAAATTAATATGGATTTTGTAGTTGGTTTACCCAAGACTAGAAAAGGTTTTGATTCTATTTGGGTGGTGGTTGATAGGATGACAAAATCGGCTCATTTTCTACCGGTAAAGACAACATATGGGGCGGAAGATTATGCAAGGTTATATATTCATGACTTGGTAAGGTTGCATGGGATTCCTCTATCCATCATATCGGACCGTGGTACTCAATTTACTTCACACTTTTGGAAGTCCTTTCAAAGGGGTCTAGGTACGAGAGTTAAGCTTACTACGGCCTTTCACCCGCAAACGGATGGACAAGCCGAAAGGACTATCCAAACACTTGAGGATATGCTTAGGGCTTGTGTATTGGAGCTTAAGGGTAGTTGGGATGATCATCTTCCATTGATTGAGTTTGCCTATAACAATAGCTATCATTCTAGCATCGGTATGGCTCCTTTTGAGGCTCTCTATGGGAGACGTTGTAGATCACCGGTTGGGTGGTTTGAGGTTGGTGAGGTGGCCTTGTTAGGACCAGATCTAGTTATGGAGGCTCTTGAGAAGGTTAGGATGATTAGAGAAAGGTTGAAGACGGCCCAAAGTCGCCAAAAGTCCTATGCCGATGTGAGGAGAAGGGCTCTTGAATTCCAAGTTGGTGATTGGGTCTATTTGAAGGTGTCACCCATGAAGGGTGTGGTTCGTTTTGGTAAGAAGGGCAAGTTGAGCCCAAGATACGTGGGTCCTTATAAAGTGATGAGGAGAATTGGCAAGGTAGCTTATGAGTTGGAATTGCCTAGCGAAATGGATTTGGTTCATCCGGTATTTCATGTGTCTATGTTGAGGAAGTGTGTGGGTGATCCAAATGCCATTGTGTCTCTTGATGTTGTGGGTGTTGTTGAAGATAATTTGACCTATGAAGAGGTTCCGGTCCAGATTTTAGATAGACAAGTGAAGAGGTTGAGAAACAAAGATGTGGCTTCCGTTAAAGTCCTTTGGAGAACTCAACAAGTTGAGAGTGCTACTTGGGAGGCCGAAGCGGACATGCAAAGGCGATATCCTTATCTTTTCCACTCCACTCAAGCTTAAGGTATTGATCTAAGCCCTTTATAAAATCTCAGGTCTTAAGTTCAACCCCCATGTCATTGCATACATTCATGTTTAAATTGACAAGTTCATTGTGGTTTTACAACTATGTTGAGGTTTTTGAAATAAGATGTAAGTGCATTGTTGCATCCTTATGTGGGCTGATATTGCCATGTTTGTGTCCCTCATGTACGTTTCTTTAACATTCGGGGACGAATGTTCCCAAGGGGGAGATATTGAAACGACCCCAAAAAATGCCCGAAAATGTGCTTCGGAAACACCTAAAATTGTAATTTCCATATATCTCAAAATCCGTGCATCATTTCGGAAATTCGACTTCATATTCTTATTCAGGGGGTCAAATTGAGTGGGAAATGAGTCTAACCCGAATTTTAGAACAACCGTATCAAAATTCGAAAATCGCAAAAAATGCGATTTTGAGGGTCAACTTTAAAGGGGCATATCTCTCAGCACACAAGGAACTGGAAGGAGCTCAAACTATCAAAATTAAAGCTTTGTGAGTTAGCTTTCCAACGCAATTTGTTTCGCCTCATTCCGAGTTAGGATGAAGGAGTTATAACCATTTTCGTAAAACCTCGCCGGCAGAAAAGTGCCATTTCCAGTAAGCCGAAACACTGTTCACCCGCCCCATTAATTTTTCTAAGTGTTGGACAATTTTTTTTCCAAAAGGGCATATGATATTCCCTATATATCATTAGTTCATTCCAAGTCTCTAAAACATTTCTCAAACATCCAAAAACTCTCTCTAAACCCTCTCCAAAATTCCACCAAGATCTTCAACCAAATTCAAACATCTCAAACTCTAATTCCGGATTCAAGACTCAATCTC
>NW_026019683.1:0-12617 GCF_900185275.1 Solanum verrucosum
AACCTAATAGTGGTTTGGAATAATACCATTTTTTTGGCGCTAACGACAAACCATTTTTCTTATAACTTTGAAGAAAGTGTTGAGATTTGAAATGGAATCAATGTTCTCTGAAAAAATTAACACGTCATCAATATAAACAATCGACATATAAGAATAATCATTAAATATAGAATTCATGATATTCTGGAATTTCGAAGGGGCATTCTTGATCCCAAAAGGCATAACATTCCATTCATATTGTCCGAATGGGACATTGAAAGCAGTTTTATACTTATCTTTTTCCGAAATCTGAATTTGCCAGAATCCTGATTTCATGTCAAATTTCCTGTAAATGTTGGCTTTAAAAGTTCTTTTTAAAAGATCTCGTTTGTTAGGTATGGGATACCTGATCCATTTTAAAACAGAATTTAATGGCTTGTAATTGATTACAAGTCTTGGTGCTCCTCTTTCTTTCTCTGCGTTTTTGTTGACATAGAAAGTAGAGCAACTCCAAGGGGATTTAGAAATCCTAATAATCTTATTTTTTAAAAGAGTATCAATCTCTTTTTTACAAAATTCCATCATTCATGATTCATCTGAATAGGTCTTGCCTTAGTGGAAATAGCCTGTTCATTGAATCCTTCATGTATGGTAATCAACTATATGTTCTTTCGTTCCCAAAAGCATTAGGAAAATTAGAACATATTTCTTTTTCAAATTTTTTCTGAAGATTAGCTATCTTAGTAACTATCTCCGGAGTTTTTAAAATCTGTTTGATTTTCTTAACACGAATTTCATCCTTTAAAAAGGTGATATGTTGTGAAAGGTTATTAATTCTGAAAACAATGTTTCTCTTACAAAATTACTTTCATCTTGTGAAAGGGTTTTAACAAAAGGAAAATGTAAATCTTTTCCAAGAATAGTAGTAGTAATGCCGTCAAGGTCAGTAAAATAAGGTTTTATCTGTGTGATAAAAGGTATTCCAAGAATAATATCTTCATTGATATCTTCAGTAATAACAAAAATCATTTGTTAGACAAATGCCATTGTTGCAAATATGAGCTTTAGAGAGCTTATAATTTATTTTCCAAAGGTTCTCCTGTAGCGGAGTATAGTTTTGAAGTACTTTTTTGTAAATACTTGGTTGGAACAATACCTTTTACAATGCAATTCCTATCTGCACCACTGTCAAGCAAAGCAATTTTGTTAATAACAAAATGTTTACTAACTACAATTTTTACAGGTATATGATGACTCTGCGGTCTAATAGAAGAAATTATTGTTACTCCTAGTGCTGCAGAGGAGGAGGTGTCATTACTGTGTTGGTAACAAAAGTTCAACTGAATAATGATCATTATTGATATTGGAGGGGTCAATACCAATGTTATCATCAAGGTCTTCGTGAGAAGAACTCTGGTTAGACTCAAGGTCATGGAAGGCAGCTCCTTTAGGAACTTGATTTGTGAGAAGTAGTTTCGACAATACAAAAGTCGAGATTTAATATTTTTAATCTCTTCTTTGAGACTAGAAACTTCGTGATGAAGGTCTGAAATAGATGGTTCGGAAAGGGTATCTGAACGATTCATGATTTGTTTCATGCTGAAAGGTTCAATTATCGGACGGGTTTTAGGTTTTGTCCTTATTGAGAAGAAGATTATTGAGTTCTAGGAGAAAATGGTTCCTAGCCTCATTATCATTAATGTGTTGGATGACATCAAAGAGAGCTTCTTTCGAATGGTCAGAAAGTACTCGAATTTGAGGTGTAATATCACAAGTACAGAAAGCTTCGGTACAAGTGCAATCTTTTCCAGATTGACTGGCGTCTGAATCATAATCAAGATCAATGTCTTGGTCATCACTGTATTCATCAGATGCACCTGAAGATTCAGAAAAAGGTTCATCAAGAATAGCAAGAAGTTTACCTTTGGTTTCTTCATCGATATTAAGAAGGTTAATCTTCTTTTTCTTGGTTTTGGAGCGACATTCATTGGATTTATGACCAGTCTTGCCACAAGTCCAACATACATCTATTTTGGTATCATTAAGAGACCTAGATTTCTTTTTCTTAGGCCTGGTAGAATCATCTCTTCTTCTAGACTTCTTCCTATGGGATTTTTCTTTTTTGTCTTTGTTGATTTTATCTGGTGGAGTGATAAAACCAAAATCCCTACAGAAACTTCCAAGTTTTTTCTGGATGAGGATTGTTCTTTCTTGAGCTGATGTTTGAGTTTAGTATCTGTGCAAAGCTCAAGGGCTACAATATTCAGGTGCTTACCAAATCATCATAAGTAAGATTACCATAAGGAATATTACCATTATTACGATCTTGGATTTTTGTCCTTACCTTATCAGCAAAGAGAGGGGGCATGCCACTGATGAATCGTTCTTTCCAGAAATCCAAATTGCAATCTGGACGAATCATGATCTTACTGAGAAAGGCATGTTTATAATGGATGAATTTGTCTAAATTTGGACAACTTAGATTGTTTAGGATTTGGAGACTCCTATCTTGGAACAACTTTGTTCTCCAATAAAGTGCTTGGCAATGTGGTAAAGCAAGGTAGCACAAGCATCTTCTCTTGTGACAGTAGAAGTGGATGGTGTATTACTTCCATTTTTACAACTGTTTCTGTTGCAGTGGCGTTAACAATGAGTTGCTTGATCTCATCAGTGCAATAGTTATCCCACCAATGTTTCAACATTCCTGTGAAACCTGCAATGACCATATTAGCAGCATCTCTGTCTGCTGACCCACGCATTTTATATGCAGTAATTGCCACACCCATTTCATGGAGTTTATTGTAAACTTGATGCTCAGCTAGGCCATCAATATTCCATTCGGTGATGCTTCTTCCTTCGTGAGAGGAAGTGGATAAAATGGCATTTTCCTCATACTGTAAGTCTGGGAAAGATGGTTTATCATGGTAGTTTTTCATATTGTGAAAACGACTACTGGCAAGCTTTTGGAGAAGATTGGATTTCTCTTGGGTTTTGGAATTGGGTTCTTCATGAAGGGTAGAAACCTTTTTTGAAGTTTTATCCTCTTTTACAGAGATGTTGAAATTGTTGAGTTGTGCATTATCTCAATGATGTTTCCGGTTACTTCAAAAGTATCAGAAAGTTTTGGGAATTTTTCTTTGGAAAATTCAGGGATTTTGAATCCTGGATAGGTTTCTATATTATGGTTGGAAGAAGTAGAAGCCGGGGTTGGCCTCCCACTGAGGTTGGATTTTGTATCTTCTATTTGTCTAGAGATAGTATGGAGGATTTGATTAGAGTAATTGTTTTGTTCAACTACTCTGTCAATATCTGAGGATGTGAGTGGTCCACCTGCCTTATCACTTTTCTCTTTGAAGGGAGAAGCTTTGATTACTGTACCTGCAATAGGAATGTTAATTCCTTCCAGGGGAAGGGTGATGGATTCAACAACTTTATTAGAAGCAGTGTACCACTTGTTAATGATAACTTGTAATGACTCAGTACAATTTTCAATCCTACCAGTCATTTCAAACCATTTGAAGAATTCGATTTCACAACCAATTCTTCTCATGTCTTTCATCCATAAATCTCTAAAGGATTCTCTTTGCTTAAGAGTATAAGAAGAAACATACCATTTTCTCTTTACTTGATTGTCAGGATGAGTCCATTGTTCTTGTAGGATGCCAGAGTTGGGTTCAAAGGTTTTGTTCACTTTGAGCATTCCTAACCAGGATGGTTTTTCCTTGGGAGGTTCCATCTCACTTGCAGTAGGACTACCTGGAGTATCTTGGTAAAATACTTTGGGTACGTTACTTGAAAAGTCTACTCCTGTGACTTTACCTTTACTGTTGTCAGCAACAGAAATGATTTCATCATCATCTACTTCCTCCGGGGTTTTTTAAGATGAAGGTGGTCTGGGAACGGGTCTCGAGGGACATGACGTAGAAGGGGACCGAGATGACCTTCGATTCGAAGAACATCTTCTTGCCGGATTGTCTAAGAATTTGAGTTCTATAGACCCATCTGGAAACTGAATAACTCTTTCGATCTGTGATCGCTCAGAGTGTGAAGCAAAGGGTTGAGTTATGTTTTCAAAACGCCAATCATTACTGGAGAGTATATCTTTCCATTGTAAAGTTCGAGGAACAAAGATAGAGCTATGTTCATGGTTGGCTTCCATAAGCCTCTCACCCCTTATACTCGTATGACGAGCCTTGGGAGCAAGGTGAGTTTTCATGAGACGGTAATATACTCGATAGATAATAGCTATTTCACGAGTGTTGATTTTGCTGTTCAAGTTTTTGGTTTTGACATTGAGGGTCAATGAATCCATGACATTGGGATCATTAATGTCAACAGAGAAATTAGGATAACAATTAAAGTAAACTTGCCCATAAGCAAGATTACTCTGCAAAACTCCTAACATAGAATCATCAAAATTCAAAAACCTGCCATCTCTAAGGATGACACAAACAAGAATAACAAGACCTTTCCTAAAGAGAGGCTTTACAGCAACCTGTACTAAACCGATAAGTAAATAGTTATAATCTGATTTATAACGATTTATATCATTTTCTTTAAGAAGTTGAATAATTTCTAAAGAATTATTGATAGCAAGAGTAGACTCACAAGTCTTAATATTTCGACGAGTAAGATAACTAAAATTACCTAAATGGTAAATCTTTTTAAAAGGTTCTTCTGGTATGCTCCAGTTTTGTAAATCATTTTCTAATTTAGCAATCTTTGTAGATTGTGAAGATAAGTTTATACTATTCAAAATATTTTGATTATTTTCCATATGATTAAATATACTGTCTAAGGCATGGCAAAATTATTTTAATGTAGTATTCTAATAATTTCCAGCATGCTGTTTGTATATATTGGTTTATTATTATATTTATCATGTTCCTATATTTTGTTTCTATACTTGGTGTGAGGTATTCGTTATTTCCTAATTGTATGAGGTATCCGATTAATATCCGGAGCATACGTTGGTCAGCCGTATTCTGTAGGGTAGTCTGTAGCTAGGAGAGCTTTTAGACCTGTTTGATGGTGGTCACATAGCTAAGATGACTCTAGGAAAAGAACTGTTGTAAAACCAAGAGAACCTCCTTTAGAAACACTATTTGGATCTTTGATATATATTTTAATATTCCCTATATACTTGCTAGCATGTTGATTATTATAGTGGTTAAGGGAAGGAATGCTAGGCAAGCTCCTTATAGTGGTCCTAGTGTTGATGGTCAAGCAAGGAATCATTTCTATGCTCTCCAAACTAACAAGGAAGCAAATCCGGATGAAGGTGCCGGTAAGTCATAATTTCTAGTTTTGTGTTGGAATCCTTTTGTGTTGGTTTAGATGGGTTTCTCCTAAGTGGGGGATGGTATGTTGAATGATGAGTTGAGGTGAGTTTGGATATTCTTGTCTCTTTCTTCTATTCCTAATCGTGTTTGAGTCATAGAATTGTAGAAGCATGATGCATGGTTATTGGAGTCTTGTGTGAAAAGAAAATGAGTTTCTATATTTCTCCTTATAATGATGCATCCTTTAAATTGAGTTCTTGATTTAAATGAGAAAATCAGTTTCTTGATCGTTGTTCTCCTTATATGCATAAATTGGTGAGTTGCTAAAAGTTGTTAGAGTTGAGATTAGTTGAGCATGCTTAAGAGTATTCTTGATGTAACATGATTGTGTTTTTAATAAGATAATTGCATATTGTGTTCTTTGATTTTGTTATGAGCACGAGGTGCTATGGAGAAGGAAGTTCCTCCAAACAAATGAGAAATGGATAAAAAAAAAGGGGGGGGGGTTGGGGGGGTTTGAGGCATTTTGAGTTGTAGGTGTAATTCCTACTTACCATAAATTTGAATGAAGTTGTGTTGTAATAGCTTGTTATGTGGAGTTGATGTTTCCTCCTTGATGAGTGCTTTCATATTGATACTGTATGATTGTTGTGGGCTGCTAGTCTTGAGTCATTACCCTTAATGTTTTAAAGTGTCATTAGAGGACGAATGTGCCCAAGTGGGGGATATTGTAACACCCCTCAAAATGAAGTAGGATAAAGTAGAGCCTCACATGGATCCTATGCATTAATGACTTGTTAAAATAATGAAGAATATCCTTTTTAGTCAGTTTTAAAGAGTTTGGAAGTCAAACGTCAAGGGACAACCAAGACGTTCGAAAACTAGTCTTTTACGTGTTGGTGTGTTCTAGTATGTTGTTCATGTTTTTATGGGTTGTTTGGAGTCTAAAATCAGTGAAGGTTACCCTAATGTCTTAATAAATGTTTTTAGGGTCAAAACGTTCGGGTACGACTCCCCGAGGAGGACCCCATCCCTTGGCCAAGAAGCTGCCAAGGCAGCTTGAAGTTGTTCTTGGAGGGAGTGGCTCCGCGTCAACCAATGGACAAAAAGTGGCTCCGCGTCGCGGAGACACCGCGGATTCTACTGTCTCGAATTTGATTTCCAGAAAACTTGTGGGAACACCTTCGCGTCGCAACTTGTTTCCCAACGAAATCTGCGAAAATAAAACTCAAGTTGGACTTGTTTAAAAAGGTCCAACTAAGTGAGGGGTAGTTTGGGTACTTTGGTTTATTATTATTTCAAGTGTTTTAAGTATTTTAAAGGTATTAAACATTTAACAGGTGTTTTTGAATTCATTCTTCCAAAATCAAAAACCCAAAGTTCTTTCTCTCTCTAAAGTTCTCTCAAGTTCAAGGAAGAAGAAGGTGGAGAGCTAGGGTTTCAGTTGAGGGTTCCCTTCCACCAAATTTCGTTGAGATTTCATCAATTGAGGTATGGTGGCTCTTCATCTAGGACTCATCTTCATCCTAGAGTCAATTTCAAAGGATTTTACAATGTTTTCAAAAGGTGACTAAAAGCTTGTTTTTGAATTCTATCAAGGGTTCTTGCATGAAAATGATTTGAAACGTTTGGGTATGGATTAATTGATGTTTGTTTGTGGTTTTTGAATGAAATACTCCATGAACCCTTGTCATCTACAAAACCGTATAATTTGCTATAAAGTGGGTCTATTTCTATAAATTCAAAGTTGATGGAATTATGTGTAAAGTGAATGGTATTGATATCCCTTGTGTTGTTTAATGTTTATTTATGATTACTTATTGATAATGGATGAATTAAGGGTGGTAAGCCTTATGGGTGAAGTATTGGTGATTTTGGCCACGGCTTTGGAATATGGTATGAAGGCTTTTGAACTCTCTTTATTGAATTGATTGTTGTTGGTAGGTTGGATCCACCTTTGGTGGAAGTGTTATATCTTATTCTGTGCGGTGTTATTGTGAATTGTAGCCATGAAGGCATTGGTGAAGTTGTTGTATAATGTGGGAATATTGCATTATATGAGTGTTATTACATTGTTGTATTGTTATACACATATGAGGCTATATGTAAAGTCCTGTATGAAGCTATATGTAAAGTTTGTGTGAAGCTATAATGTGAAGATGTTCTAATGGTATTAATGTGATATATTGTATAAAGTGGTATTATGCTAATGTGAAAGCATGTTTCTCTTGAAATGGTGATATGCGGTGATGATGGACTATGATGAGTCTGTATAAGATGATGTTGTAGCTCATATGCTAGACTTGAGTATCTTGTCTTGTGTCATGAAAGCTTGATTATGTATATGATGAGTATACGAATGTTTGGTTGGGCTATGACTTCGTAATGGAGCTCTTCCTATAAATGCTAAAGGAGGAATTCTAGGCCAAGACTTGAATTGGTAAGACTTAAGCATAGTGACTTTTCACGAGTCCAGGTAAATAACCTTGAAGGATGGGCCTTAGGGTGATGTTCCCTTCCTGAGTGAAATGATAGACTTAGAGATGGATGAAGCCGGAACGGCATGAGAATCCTTATCTAAGAAAGTCAAATGAGCTATCCTTATGAACCTAGATTGGCTATGACTAAGAAATGGGGTCTTTCTTGGGAAGAGGTACTATGAGTTGGTTGAACTAGAAAAGGAACCCTCTCTAGTAGTACATATGTGATTGAATACTCTATGGAAACCAAGGCTAAGCACCGAGTGGATGTGGTTAGGATGGTGGCCTAGTTGAGCATGAGATTAGGCACAATGAACATCCTTGGACATCTCTTAAACCATGTGCCAACATGGGTTGCATCTATTTCTACCCTTGGCAAGTAGAACAACCTCCACGGAGTAGGTTAGACTCCGGATTCCATACCTTGCTAGTATGGTCTATGTCGTCGGTTAAGGCCTATTTCCATCATATGGGATGTGCACTCTAATATTTGATAGGTTCTACAACGTGTAGGTGGTAGTATGGAATGCTATCTTACACATGGCACGAGTAGGCTTAGAAGATACTAAAGTGAGTTCCCTAAGCCTTAGGGCTATTATGTGATTGTCCCCTATATGCTTGTGTGTCTCCTAAATGGTTTTATAAAGAATGTTGACTTAGTATGTTATAATGTAATGATAAAACCCTTGTCTATGGTAACTCTTAAGAACAGTTAGGTGTATATGAAGAGGTTGTATGGGCGGTCACTTCATTATTCACGTAAGTGTGGCTTAGGGTGACTTGAGATAGAGGCTTAAATGGTAATGAAGGACTTACTTTGCTATCCTTTTTAAGTATTGTACACTTGTGTTAATTGGGTCGAATTTGATTTCCAGAAAACTTGTGGGAACACCTTCGCGTCGCGAACTTGTTTCCCAACGAAATCTGCGAAAATAAAACTCAAGTTGGACTTGTTTAAAAAGGTCCAACTAAGTGAGGGGTAGTTTGGGTACTTTGGTTTATTATTATTTCAAGTGTTTCTAAGTATTTTAAAGGTATTTTTAACATTTAAGAGGTGTTTTTGAATTCATTCTTCCAAAATCAAAAACCCAAAGTTCTTTCTCTCTCTAAAGTTCTCTCAAGTTCAAGGAAGAAGAAGGTGGAGAGCTAGGGTTTCAGTTGAGGGTTCCCTTCCACCAAATTTCGTTGAGATTTCATCAATTGAGGTATGGTGGCTCTTCATCTAGGACTCATCTTCATCCTAGAGTCAATTTCAAAGGATTTTACAATGTTTTCAAAAGGTGACTAAAAGCTTGTTTTTGAATTCTATCAAGGGTTCTTGCATGAAAATGATTTGAAACGTTTGGGTATGGATTAATTGATGTTTGTTTGTGGTTTTTGAATGAAATACTCCATGAACCCTTGTCATCTACAAAACCGTATAATTTGCTATAAAGTGGGTCTATTTCTATAAATTCAAAGTTGATGGAATTATGTGTAAAGTGAATGGTATTGATATCCCTTGTGTTGTTTAATGTTTATTTATGATTACTTATTGATAATGGATGAATTAAGGGTGGTAAGCCTTATGGGTGAAGTATTGGTGATTTTGGCCACGGCTTTGGAATATGGTATGAAGGCTTTTGAACTCTCTTTATTGAATTGATTGTTGTTGGTAGGTTGGATCCACCTTTGGTGGAAGTGTTATATCTTATTCCTGTGCGGTGTTATTGTGAATTGTAGCCATGAAGGCATTGGTGAAGTTGTTGTATAATGTGGGAATATTGCATTATATGAGTGTTATTACATTGTTGTATTGTTATACACATATGAGGCTATATGTAAAGTCCTGTATGAAGCTATATGTAAAGTTTGTGTGAAGCTATAATGTGAAGATGTTCTAATGGTATTAATGTGATATATTGTATAAAGTGGTATTATGCTAATGTGAAAGCATGTTTCTCTTGAAATGGTGATATGCGGTGATGATGGACTATGATGAGTCTGTATAAGATGATGTTGTAGCTCATATGCTAGACTTGAGTATCTTGTCTTGTGTCATGAAAGCTTGATTATGTATATGATGAGTATACGAATGTTTGGTTGGGCTATGACTTCGTAATGGAGCTCTTCCTATAAATGCTAAAGGAGGAATTCTAGGCCAAGACTTGAATTGGTAAGACTTAAGCATAGTGACTTTTCACGAGTCCAGGTAAATAACCTTGAAGGATGGGCCTTAGGGTGATGTTCCCTTCCTGAGTGAAATGATAGACTTAGAGATGGATGAAGCCGGAACGGCATGAGAATCCTTATCTAAGAAAGTCAAATGAGCTATCCTTATGAACCTAGATTGGCTATGACTAAGAAATGGGGTCTTTCTTGGGAAGAGGTACTATGAGTTGGTTGAACTAGAAAAGGAACCCTCTCTAGTAGTACATATGTGATTGAATACTCTATGGAAACCAAGGCTAAGCACCGAGTGGATGTGGTTAGGATGGTGGCCTAGTTGAGCATGAGATTAGGCACAATGAACATCCTTGGACATCTCTTAAACCATGTGCCAACATGGGTTGCATCTATTTCTACCCTTGGCAAGTAGAACAACCTCCACGGAGTAGGTTAGACTCCGGATTCCATACCTTGCTAGTATGGTCTATGTCGTCGGTTAAGGCCTATTTCCATCATATGGGATGTGCACTCTAATATTTGATAGGTTCTACAACGTGTAGGTGGTAGTATGGAATGCTCTATCTACACATGGCACGAGTAGGCTTAGAAGATACTAAAGTGAGTTCCCTAAGCCTTAGGGCTATTATGTGATTGTCCCCTATATGCTTGTGTGTCTCCTAAATGGTTTTATAAAGAATGTTGACTTAGTATGTTATAATGTAATGATAAAACCCTTGTCTATGGTAACTCTTAAGAACAGTTAGGTGTATATGAAGAGGTTGTATGGGCGGTCACTTCATTATTCACGTAAGTGTGGCTTAGGGTGACTTGAGATAGAGGCTTAAATGGTAATGAAGGACTTACTTTGCTATCCTTTTTAAGTATTGTACACTTGTGTTAATTGGGTCGAATTTGATTTCCAGAAAACTTGTGGGAACACCTTCGCGTCGCGAACTTGTTTCCCAACGAAATCTGCGAAAATAAAACTCAAGTTGGACTTGTTTAAAAAGGTCCAACTAAGTGAGGGGTAGTTTGGGTACTTTGGTTTATTATTATTTCAAGTGTTTCTAAGTATTTTAAAGGTATTTTTAACATTTAAGAGGTGTTTTTGAATTCATTCTTCCAAAATCAAAAACCCAAAGTTCTTTCTCTCTCTAAAGTTCTCTCAAGTTCAAGGAAGAAGAAGGTGGAGAGCTAGGGTTTCAGTTGAGGGTTCCCTTCCACCAAATTTCGTTGAGATTTCATCAATTGAGGTATGGTGGCTCTTCATCTAGGACTCATCTTCATCCTAGAGTCAATTTCAAAGGATTTTACAATGTTTTCAAAAGGTGACTAAAAGCTTGTTTTTGAATTCTATCAAGGGTTCTTGCATGAAAATGATTTGAAACGTTTGGGTATGGATTAATTGATGTTTGTTTGTGGTTTTTGAATGAAATACTCCATGAACCCTTGTCATCTACAAAACCGTATAATTTGCTATAAAGTGGGTCTATTTCTATAAATTCAAAGTTGATGGAATTATGTGTAAAGTGAATGGTATTGATATCCCTTGTGTTGTTTAATGTTTATTTATGATTACTTATTGATAATGGATGAATTAAGGGTGGTAAGCCTTATGGGTGAAGTATTGGTGATTTTGGCCACGGCTTTGGAATATGGTATGAAGGCTTTTGAACTCTCTTTATTGAATTGATTGTTGTTGGTAGGTTGGATCCACCTTTGGTGGAAGTGTTATATCTTATTCCTGTGTGGTTTATTGTGAATTGTAGCCATGAAGGCATTGGTGAAGTTGTTGTATAATGTGGGAATATTGCATTATATGAGTGTTATTACATTGTTGTATTGTTATACACATATGAGGCTATATGTAAAGTCCTGTATGAAGCTATATGTAAAGTTTGTGTGAAGCTATAATGTGAAGATGTTCTAATGGTATTAATGTGATATATTGTATAAAGTGGTATTATGCTAATGTGAAAGCATGTTTCTCTTGAAATGGTGATATGCGGTGATGATGGACTATGATGAGTCTGTATAAGATGATGTTGTAGCTCATATGCTAGACTTGAGTATCTTGTCTTGTGTCATGAAAGCTTGATTATGTATATGATGAGTATACGAATGTTTGGTTGGGCTATGACTTCGTAATGGAGCTCTTCCTATAAATGCTAAAGGAGGAATTCTAGGCCAAGACTTGAATTGGTAAGACTTAAGCATAGTGACTTTTCACGAGTCCAGGTAAATAACCTTGAAGGATGGGCCTTAGGGTGATGTTCCCTTCCTGAGTGAAATGATAGACTTAGAGATGGATGAAGCCGGAACGGCATGAGAATCCTTATCTAAGAAAGTCAAATGAGCTATCCTTATGAACCTAGATTGGCTATGACTAAGAAATGGGGTCTTTCTTGGGAAGAGGTACTATGAGTTGGTTGAACTAGAAAAGGAACCCTCTCTAGTAGTACATATGTGATTGAATACTCTATGGAAACCAAGGCTAAGCACCGAGTGGATGTGGTTAGGATGGTGGCCTAGTTGAGCATGAGATTAGGCACAATGAACATCCTTGGACATCTCTTAAACCATGTGCCAACATGGGTTGCATCTATTTCTACCCTTGGCAAGTAGAACAACCTCCACGGAGTAGGTTAGACTCCGGATTCCATACTTTGCTATCCTTTTTAAGTATTGTACCTTGTGTTAATTGGGTCGAATTTGATTTCCAGAAAAC
>NW_026019684.1:0-25881 GCF_900185275.1 Solanum verrucosum
CATCATAAGCCTAGAATCGCAGAAAGATGCAATGCAAGAAGGTAAGGTCTCTAAATCTTCTGATAAGTCTACTGTTAAAGAAGTTTAGAGTGTTGGTGAGTTATATTTTATAGGTTTAGGGTTTAGGGCTAAGATTTTTTTGAATTTTTAGGGCATAACATATACGATTTAGGGCTTTATAGGGTTTAGATCTTAGAGTTATTTAGATTTAGGGGTTCTTTAGTTTTTTAGGGTTAAGTGTTTCTTAGGTTTTTTTGAGTTTAGGGTTTTGGGCTTTGGGTTTTGTTGTGTAGCTATGGTTTACGGTTTACAAATTTTTAGAATTTAGAGTTTAGAGGTTTGGGATTTGTAGGGGTTATAAATGGTATTTAGGGTTTTTTGGGTCGATTTTAGGGTTTATAAGATATAGGGTTTCCTAAGGTTAAGGATTTAGGGTTTCTTAGGGCTTTAGGTTTAGGATTTAGGGTGTTTGTATGTTTTTTTTTAGGTTATGGGTTTTGGGTTAATGGTTTTATCAAGGTTTTTAAGGTTTAGGGCTTTGACTTTTTATAGGTTTTAGAGTTTAGGGCTTAGAATTGTTTTTATGTGTATTTTTTGGATTTAGCGTATACGATTTAGGGCATTATAAGGTTTATATATTAGAGTTTTTTAGGTTTAGTGGTTTATTAACGTTTTTTAAGGTTTTAAAGGTTAAGTGTTTCTTAGTATTTAGGGTTTTGGACTTAGGATTTATTTGTGTATTTTAGTTTTATGCTCTACGGATTTTTAGGACTTAGGGTTTAGAGATTACGATTTTGTAGGCGTTTAAAATTATTTTTAGAGTTTCTATTAGGTTTTATAGGCTTTACGATTTCTTATAGTTTAGGGTTTAGGTTTTTAGGTTTAGGGTTTTAGGTTAGGGTTTAGGGTTTAGTTCTTAAAAATATTTTATGTTTAGGGTTTTATAGTAAGGGTTTTATCTAGGTTTTAAGGGTTTAGGGCTTTGGATTTTTAAGGTTAATGATTTTTAGGGTTTTATAGGTTTTAGAGTTTAGGGAGTTGGGTTTTATTTTGTGTTTTTTAGGGTTTAACAAAATACGAATTAGGGTTTCATAGGGTTAAGAGCTTAAAGTTTTTTAGGTCTAGCAGTTTTTGGGTTTTTAACGGTTAAATGTTTCTTATGGTTTAATGCTTAGGGTTTATTTGTGTATTTTAGTTTTAGGGTTTACGGATTTTTAGGATTTAGGGTTTAGAGATTAGGGTTTTGTATGGGTTTTAAATAGGTTTTAGGGTTTCTTTAAGGTTTATAGGATTTGGGGTTTCTTAATGTTTTGGATTTAGGGTTATAGGTTTAGGATTTGGGGTTTTAGGTTAGGGTTTAGGGTTTAGGGATTAGTGTTTTTGTAGGTTTAGGGTTTTGGGTTAAAGTTTTTATCTAAATTTTTACTATTTAGAGCTTTGGGTAGGTTAATATTTTTTAGGATTTTAAGGTTTAGGGTTCAGGGCTAAGGTTTTTTTGGGTTTAACATATACGATTTAGGGCTTTATAGGGTTTATAGCTTAGAGTTTTTTAGATTGAGTGGTTCTCGAGATTTTTAGGGTTAAGTGTTTTTTAGGGTTTTTTAGAGTTTAGGGTTTTGGGCTTAGGGTTTTGTTGTGTAGCTATTGTATACGGTTTACATATTTTTAGAATGTAGAGTTTAGAGTTTTGGGTTTTGTAGGGGTTTTAAATGGTATTTAGGGTTTTTAGGGTTTATAGGATTTAGGGTTTCCTACAGTTAAGGGTTTAGTGTTTCTTAGGGCTTTAGGTTTAGGATTTAGGGTTTTCGGAGGTTTTTCTTTAGGTTATGGGTTTTGGGTTAAGGGTTTTATCTCGGTTTTTAGGGTTGAGGGCATTGGATTTTTAGTTTAATGCTTTTTAGTGTTTTATGGGTTTTAGAGTTTAGGTCTTAGAATTTTTTTATGTGTATTTTTAGGGTTTAGCATAAACGATTTAGGGTATTATAGGGTTTATATACTAGAGTTTTCTAGGCTTAGTAGTTTTTTTTAAGGTTTTTAAGGGTTAATTGTTTCTTAGTGTTTAGGGTTTAGGGCTTAGGGTTTATTTGTGTAGTTTAGTTTTATGGTATACGGATTTTTAGGACTTATGGTTTAGAGATTACGGTTTTGTAGGCATTTTAAATTGTTTTTAGAGTTTTTTGTAGTGTTTATAGGATTTACGGTTTCTTATAGTTTAGGGTTTAGTGTTTTAGGTTTAGGATTTAGTGTTTTAGGTTAGGATTTAGGGTTTAGGGTTTAGGTCTTAGAAATATTTTATGTTTAGGGTTTTACAGTAAGGGTTTTATCTAGGTTTAAAGGGTTTAGGACTTTGGATTTTTAATGTTAATGCTTTTTAGGGTTTTATCGTTTTTAGAGTTTTGGGCTTAGGGTTATATTTCATGTTTTTTTAGGGTTTAACATATATGAATTAGGGTTTCATAGGGTTAAGAGCTTAAAGTTTTTTAGGTTTAGCGGTTTTTGGATTTTTAAAGGTTAACTGTTTCTTAGGGTTTAGTGTTTAAGGTTTAGTGTTTATTTGTGAATTTTAGTTTTTATGGTTTACAAATTTTTAGGATTTAGGGTTTAGAGATTAGGGTTTTGTAGGGGTTTTAAATGGGTTTTAGGGTTTCTTAAAGTTTAGGATTTAGGGTTTTAGGTTTAGGATTTAGGGTTTAGGGATTAGTGATTTTGTAGGTTTAGGATTTTATGGTTTAGGACTCTGGTTAGGTTAATGCTTTTTAGGATTTTATAGGTTTAGGGTTTAGGGCTGAGGTTTTTTTCCGTTTTTAGGGTTTAACATATACGATTTACGGCTTTATATGGTTCATGCCGAATGATGGACATGAATGACTCAATGCAATGTTTTCAATAACCATAGATAGAAGTCAATACTTGGAACTCAAGAACTTCAATGATACTACTAATTTCAAGAATGCTTAACTCAAAGGGTTCATGCGGAATTATGAACATGAAGTACTCAACTCAAGGACTCAAAGCTACTTCTCATCTCAAGATTGTTCGACTTATAATGTTCATGTGGAATTATGGGCATGAACAATTCAACTCAAGGACTTCATGGGTAGTGCCATGATTATAAATATAATCTCAAGAACTCAAAATCAACTTATCTCAAGAATGCTCAAATCTAGGGAAAGTATCCTAGATTACTCTTTTACTGATCTGAAAGTAGATGTAGGGCGTGAGGACGAACTAGTGCAGCACTATGATAGCCTTACATACCTAGAAGAACAAGATTCTTGAAAAATCTTGAAGAAAAACTTGATTAGAAGCTTTGAAACCCTAGCTTGAAGGTAAACAATCAAGAAAACCTTTCTTGAGATTCTTGAATTAGTTTCTTGAAATCTCTATGGCCAAGAATTATGATTTTCATTAGTGAAGATGAAAATCTGATTGTCTTGAACCTTTTATTAGTCAAGAAATTCGTTTAGGGTTTTATTGGAGGTAAAAAAAACAAAAAACAACCCTTTTTAATGTTTTCCCGTCGGCCAATTCGTAACAGCACTGTATTGGTTACTAAAATAGTCATAGCTTTTTACTCAGATATTGGATTGACATGAAATTGGTGGCGTTGGAAAGTAGATTCAAATACCTTTAATTGGATAGGTTACGGCTCATGTAACTCTTTATATTCTAAGAGATATGGTTGTTTAAAGTTGACCCAAGCAGAAACTTACATCAAAACTTAATGAACTTCAATAACACTTATCAAGAACTCATCAATAACTTAAATCCTTAAATTTCAAGAACGAAATTACGCTGAATAAATCATGATTGGCGTGTGGGTGAAAGAACCCAACACGATGGAAGCTTACATACCTCTTAGGGATCAAATCCATGGCGAAAATCCACTACAACACGCAAGAATCTCGATGAACGCTTGATCCTCTCCTCTTTTCTCCTCTTTTCTCTTCTTTTCTCTTCTTGAACTCTCAACTAAAACCCTAGGTGTATTTTAGAATTATAAAAATGAACCTAATAGGATTAGACCCTTAAAACCTTACTAAAAATAAATTAAATCTGATTTGGTAAGGAAAAGACCAAAATACCCCTTACTATTTTCGGCTAACTTTCCTTAACTGGACAACCTAACTTCAAAAGGACATATCTCACTCATCTGACCTCCAAACTTAGCAAACTCGGAGGCGTTCGAAAGATAATTCAAAGATCTTTCCTACGGTATCTGGTAGCACACCTGAATCATCTTGAGCTGGGAGTTATGGCAGTTCGAAGTCAACCCAAAACTCATACTTAACTTAACTTGCAAAATGTCAGATTTTGCTATTTCCAATTTAGTTCTTTTTCGAACTAAAGGTGCAACATCTAGTGAACTTAACACTTAAGAAATTTTAATTCCTCGGTAAAATCCTACCCACACCGAAGGATGGTTCAAGTCTTAGATCAAAAAATTTCTGGGGTGTTTACATTTACGGTTTACAGATTTTTAGAATTTAGATTTTAGAGCTTTGGGTTTTGTAGGGGTTTTAAGTGGTATTTAGGGTTTTTAGGGTTGATTTTAGGGTTTATAGGATTAAGGGTTTCCTAAGGTTAAGGGTTTAAGGTTTCTTGGGGCTTTAGGTTTAGGATTTAGGGTTTTCGGAGGGTTTTTTTTAGGTTATGGGTTTTGAGTTAAGGGTTTTATCAAGGTTTTTAGGGTTTAGGGCTTTGGATTTTTAGTTTAATGATTTTTAGGGTTTTATAGGTTTTAGAGTTTAGGGCTTAGAATTTTTTTTATGTGTATTTTTAGGGTTTAGCATATACAATTTAGGGCTTTATAGGGTTTATATATTAGAGTTTTTTAGGTTTAGCGGTTTTTGGGTTTTTAAGGTTTTTAAGGGTTAACTCTTTCTTAGTGTTTAGGGTTTAGGGCTTAGGGTTTATTTGTGTATTTTAGTTTTATGGTCTACGGATTTTTAGGACTTAGGGTTTAGAGATTACGGTTTCGTAGGCGTTTTAAATTGTTTATAGAGTTCGTTTAGAGTTTATAAGCTTAACGATTTCTTATAGCTTAAGGTTTAGGGTTTTAGGTGTAGGATTTAGGGTTTTAGGTCAGGGTTAAGGGTTTAGGTCGTAGAAATATTTTATGTTTAGGGTTTTACAGTAAGGGTTTTATTTAGGTTTAAAGTGTTTAGGGCTTTGGATTTTTAATGTTAATACTTTTTAGGGTTTTATAGGTTTTAGAGTTTAGGGCTTAGGGTTTTATTTTGTGTTTTTTAGTGTTTAACATATACGAATTAGGGTTTCATAGGGTTAAGAGCTTAAAGTTTTTTAGGTTTACCAGTTTTTGGGTTTTTAAAGGTTAAGTCTTTCTTAGGGTTTAGGGTTTAAGGCTTAGGGTTTATTTGTGTATTTTAGTTTTAGGGTTTACGGATTTTTAGGATTTAGGGTTTAGAGATTAGGGTTTTGTATGGGTTTTAATTGGGTTTTAGGGTTTCTTTAGGGTTTATTAAAGTTTAGGATCTAGGGTTATATGTTTAGGATTTAGGGTTTTAGATTAAGGTATAGGGTTTAGGGATTAGTGTTTTTGTAGGTTTAGGGTTTTAGGTTAAGTTTCTTATCTATGGTTTTACTGGTTAGGGCTCTGGGTAGGTTAATGTTTTTTAGGTTTTTATAGGTTTAGGGTTTAGGGCTATGGTTTTTTTTGTGTTTTTAGGGTTTAACATATACGATTTAGTGTTTTATAGGGTTTATATCTTAACGTTTTTTAGATTTAGGGGTTCTTGAGTTTTTTAGGGTTAAGTGTTTCTTAGGGTTTTTTAGAGTTTAGGGTTTTGGGCTTAGGGTTTTGTTATGTAGCTATGATTTACGGTTTACAAATTTTTAGAATTTATAGTTTAGAGTTTTGGGTTTTGTAGGGGTTCTAAATGGCAGTTAGGGTTTTTAGGGTCGATTTTAGGGTTTATATGATTTATGGTTTCATAAGGTTAAGGGTTTAGAGTTTCTTAGGGCTTTAGGCTTAGGATTTAGGGTTTTCAGAGGGTTTTAGGTTATGGGTTTTGGGTTAATGGTTTTAGCAAGGTTTTTAGGGTTTAGGGCTTTGGATATTTAGTTTAATGATTTTTAGGGTTTTATTGGTTTTAGAGTTTAGGGCTTAGAATGTTTTTTATGTGTATTTTTAGGGTTTAGCATATACGATTTGAGGGATTTATAGGGTTTATATATTAGAGTTTTTTAGGTTTAGCGGATTTTGGGTTTTTAAGGTTTTTAATGGTTAAGTGTTACTTAGTTTTAAGGGTTTAGGGCTTAGGGTTTATTTGTGTATTTTAGTTTTATGGTCTACGGATTTTTAGAACTTAGGGTTTAGAGATTACGGTTTCGTATGCGTTTTAAATTGTTTTTAGAGTTTCTTTTAGGGTTTATAGGCTTTACAGTTTCTTATAGTTAAGGGTTTAGGGTTTTAGGTTTAGGATTTAGGCTTTTAGGTTAGGGTTTAGGGTTTAGTTCTTAGAAATATTTTATTTTTAGGGTTTTATTGTAAGGGTCTTATCTAGTTTTTAAGGGTTTAAGACTTTGGATTTTTAAGGTTAATGCTTTTTAGGGTTTTATAGGTTTTAGAGTTTAGGGCTTAGGGTTTTATTTTGTATTTTTTAGGGTTTAACATATTTGAATTAGGGCTATATAAGGTTACGAGCTTAAAGTTTTTTAGGTTTAGCGATTTTTGGGTTACTAAGGGTTTTTAAAGGTTAAGTGTTTCTTAGGGTTTAGGGTTTAAGGCTTAGGGTTTATTTGTGTATTTTAGTTTTAGGGTTTACGGATTTTTTAGGATTTAAGGTTTAGAGATTAGGGTCTAGTAGGGGTTTTAAATGGGTTTTAGGGTTTCTTTAGGGTTTATAGGAATTAGGGTTTCTTAAAGTTTAGGATTAAGGGTTATAGGCTTAGGATTTAGGGTTTTAGGTTAGGGTATAGGTTTTAGGGATTAGTGTTTTTGTATGTTTAGAGTTTTAGATTATGGTTTTTAACTAAGGTTTTACACTTTAAGGCACTAGGTAGGTTAATGGTTTTTAGTATTTTATAGGTTCAGGGTTTAGGGCTAAGGTTTTTTTTGTGTTTTTAGGGTTTATCTTATATGATTTACGGCTTTATAGGGTTTATAGCTTAGAGTTTTTTAGATATAGGGGTTCTTGGGTTTTTTTCGGGTTAAGTGTTTCTTAGGGATTTTTAGAATTTAGGGTTTTGGGTTTAGGGTTTTGTTATGTAGCTATGGTTTACGATTTACAGATTTTTAGAATTCAGAGTTTAGTGCTTTGGGTTTTGTTGGGGTTTTAAATGGTATTTAGGGTTTTTAGGTTCCATTTAGGGTTTATAGGATTTATGATTTCCTAAGGTTAAGGGTTTATGGTTTCTTAGGGCTTTAGGTTTAGGAATTAGGGTTTTCGGAGGGGTTTTTGGAGGTTATGGGTTTTGGGTTAAGGTTTTTATGAAAGTTTTTTAGGGTTTAGGGCTTTGGATTTTTAGTTTAATGATTTTTAGGGTTTTATAGGTTTTTGAGTTTAGGCTTAGGGTTTAGGGCTTTGGATATTTAATGTTAATGCTTTTTAGGGTTTTATAGGTTTTAGAGTTTAGGACTTAGGGTTTTATTTCGTGTTTTTTTTAGGGTTTAACATATACAGATTAGGGTTTCTTAGAGTTAAGAGCTTAAACTTTTTTTTGGTATAGCGGTTTTTGTGTTTTTAAAGGTTAAGTGTTTCTTAGAGTTTTGGGTTTAAGGCTTAGTGTTTATTTGTGTATTTTAGTTTTAGGGTTTACGGATTTTTAGGATTTAGGGTTTATAGATTAGGGTTTTGTAGGGGTTTTAGGATTTCTTTAGGGTTTCTTAAAGTTTAGGATTTAGGGTTATAGGTTTTGGATTTAGGGTTTTAGGTTAGGGTATAAGGTTTAGGGATTAGTGTTTTTGTAGGCTTAGGGTTTTGGGTTAAGGTTTTTATATATGTATTTACGGTTTAGGGCTCTCGGTAGGTTAATGTTTTTTAAGATTTTATTGGTTTAGGGTTTATCGCTATGATTTTTTTGTGTTTTTAGGGTTTAACATATACGATTTAGGGCTTTATAGGGCTTAGAGCTTAGAGTTTTCTAGATTTAGGGGTTCTTGAGTTTTTTAGGGTTAAATGTTTATTAGGGTTTTTTAGAGTTCAGGGTTTTGGGTTAAAGGTTTTGTTGTGTAGCTATGGTTTACGGTTTACAGATTTTTAGAATTTAGAGATTAGACTGTTGGGATTTGTAGGGGTTTTAAATGGTATTTAGGGTTTTAAATGGTATTTAGGGTTTTATTTTGTGTTTTTAGGGTTTCACATATACTAATTAGGATTTCATAGGGTTAAGATCTTAAAGTTTTTTAGGCTTAGCGGTTTTTTTGGTTTTTGAGGGTTTTTAAAGGTTAAGTGTTTGTTAGGGTTTAGGGTTTAAGACTTAAGGTTTATTTGTGTATTTTAGTTTTATGGTTTACGGATTTTTAGGATTTAGGGTTTAGAGATCCGGGTTTTGTAAGGGTTTTAGGGTTTCTCTAGGGCTTATAGGATTTGGGGTTTCTTAAAGTTCAGGATTTTGGATTATAGGTTTAGGATTTTGGGTTTTAGGATAAGGTTTAGGTTTTAGGGATTAGCGTTTTTGTAGGTTTAGGGTTTTAGGCTAAGGTTTTTATATAGGTTTTTACAGTTTAGGGCTCTGGGTAGGTTAATGTTTTTTAGGATTTTTATAGGTTAAGGGTTTAGGGCTATGGTTTTTTTGTGTTGAAAGTTTTTATTATGTTAGGCAATGCCCGTCCTTACAAAGTTTTCTACTAAGTCTATATATAGACATACAAATTTACTATTCTAAATACTTAGGCCATTCTTTCTTTTCACAGCTTTCATTGGTTCTAAAGCTGAAAAAGAGTAATAGTAGCATTCATTTTCCCACCCATAATCGAGACCATAGACTGAGGAGAGATACCGCTACATCTCATGATGCCCTTATTGGAGAACGCTTTGATTCGATTTGCGCAGTTAGAGATCCTGGGCCTACCTGATAATGTTAGGGGATTTTTGATTGGCGGGAGACTATATGGCTCTCAATATGCCGCTTCTTAGGGTATTTTTAGAGTTTAGGGTTTTGGGCTTAGGGTTTTGTTGTGTAGCTATGGTTTTCGGTTTACAGATTTTTAGAATTTATAGTTTAGAGCTTTGGGTTTTGTAGGGGTTTTAAATGGGATTTAGGGGTTTTAGGGTCAATTTTAGGGTTTATAGGATTTAGGGTTTCCTAAGGTTAAGGGCTTAGGGTTTCTTAGGGCTTTAGGTTTAAGATTTAGGGTTTTCGGAGGGGTTTTTTTAGGTTATTGGTTTTGGGTTAAGGGTTTTACAAGGTTTATAGTGTTTAGGTCTTTGGATTTTTAGTTTAATGATTTTTAGGGTTTTATAGGCTTTTGTGTTTAGGGCTTAAAAAATTTTTTATGTGTAATTTTAGGGATTAGCATATACGATTTAGGGATTTACAGGGTTTATATATTAGAGTTTTTTGGGTTTATCGGTTTTTGGGTTTTTAATATTTTTAAGGGTTAAGTCTTTCTTGGTGTTTAGGGTTTAGTGCTTAAGGTTTATTTGTGTATTTTAGTTTTATGGTCTACAAATTTTTAGGACTTAGGGTTTACAGTTTACGGTTTCGTAGTCATTTTAAATTGTTTATAGAGTTTCTTTTAGGGTTTATAGGCTTTACGATTTCTTATAGTTTAGGGTTTAGGGTTTTAGGTTTAGGATTTAAGGTTTTAGGTTAGGGTTTAGGGTTTAGGTCTTAGAAATATTTTATATTTAGGGTTTTACAGTAAAGGTTTTATCTAGGTTTAAAGGGTTTAGGGCATTGGATTTTTAATGTTAATGCTTTTTAGGGTTTTATAGGTTTTAGAGTTTAGGGCTTAGGGTTTTATTTCGTGTTTTTTTGAGGTTTAACCCTATGAAACTCTAATTCGTATATGTTAAACCCTAAAAAAACACGAAATAAAACCCTAAGCCTTAAACTCTAAAACCTATAAAACCCTAAAAAGCATTAACATTAAAAATCCAAAGCCCTAAATTCTTTAAACCTAGATAAAACCCTTACTGTAAAACCCTTAACATAAAATATTTCTAAAACCTAAACCCTAAACCCTGACCTAAAACCCTAAATCCTAAACCTAAAACCCTAAACCCTAAACTATAAGAAACTGTAAAGCCTATAAACCCTAAAAGAAACTCTATAAACAATTTAAAATGCCTAGGAAACAGTAAAGTCTAAACCCTAAGTCCTAAAAATCCGTAGACCATAAAACAAAAATACACAAATAAACCGTAAGCCCTAAACCCTAAACACTAAGAAAGACTTAACCCTTAAAAACCTTAAAAACCCAAAAACCTCTAAACCTAAAAAACACTAATATATAAAACCTATAAAGCCCTAAATAGTATATGCTAAACCCTAAAAATACACATAAAAAAAATTCTAAGCCCTAAACTCTAAAATCTATAAAACCCTAAAAATCATTAAATTAAAAATCCAAAGCCCTAAACCCTAAAAACATTGATAAAACCCTTAACCCAAAACCCATAACCTAAAAATAACCCTCGGAAAACCCTAAATCCTAAACCTAAAGCCCTAAGAAACCTTAAACCCTAAAAGGCTCAAGAACCCCTAAATCTAAAAAACTCTTAGCTCTAAACCCTATAAAACCCTAAATCATATATGTTAAATCCTAAAAACAGAAAAAAAAAAACCGTAGCCCTAAACCCTCAACCTACAAAATCCTAAAAAACATTAAGCTACCCAGAGCCCTAAACCGTAAAAGCCTAGATAAACACCTTAACCTAAAACCCTAAACATACAAAAACACTAATCCCTAAACCCTAAACCCTAACCTAAAACCCTAAATCCTAATCTTTAAGAAACCCTAAATCCTATAAACCCTAAAGAAACCCTAAAACCTAGTAAAACCCCTACAAAACCCTAAAACCCATTAAAACCCCTACAAAACCCTAATCTCTAAACCCTAAATCCTAAAAATCCATAAACCCTAAAACTAAAATACACAAATAAACACTAAGTCGTAAACCCTAAACCCTAAGAAACATTTAACTTTTAAAAACCCAAAAACCGCTAAACCTAGAAAACTTTAAGCTCCTAACCCTATGAAACCCTAATTCGTATATGTTAAACCCTAAAAATACAAAAAATAAAACCCTAAGCCATAAACTCTAAAACCTATAAAACTCTAAAAAGAATTAACATTGAAAATCCAAAAACCTAAACCCTTTAAACCTTGATAAAACTCTTACTGTAAAAGCCTAAATATAAAATATTTGTGAGACCTAAACCCTAAATCCTAACCTAATGAAACGACCCCAAAAATGCCCGAAAATGTGCTTCGAAAACACCTATAATTGTAATTTCCATATATCTCAAAATCCGTTTCGTTTTTCGAAAATCCGACTTCATATTCTTGTTTAGGGGGTCAAATTGAGTGGGAAATGGGTCTAACCCAAATTTTAGAGCAACCGTATCAAAATCCAAAATTTCCAAGTGAAGCCTTTTTCGAGGGTCTACTTTGGAGGGTCATATCTCCTAGAATGTGTATTGATTATCGACAACTTAATAGGGTCACCGTCAAGAATAAGTATCCTCTTCCAAGGATTGACGATTTATTTGACCAATTGCATGGGGCTAGTCACTTCTCTAAGATTGATCTTCGGTCAGGGTATCATCAAGTGAAGGTGAGGGAGTGTGATATTCCCAAGACGGCCTTTCGTACTAGGTATGGGCACTATGAGTTTGTGGTGATGTCTTTCGGGTTGACTAATGCTCCGGCTCTCTTTATGGATTTGATGAATAGGGTTTTCAAACCCTACCTTGATTCTTTTGTGGTGGTGTTTATAGATGACATCTTGATCTATTCTCGGGGTGAGGAAGAGCACAAGGGTCACTTGAGGGTGGTACTCCAAAGATTGAGGGAAGAGAAGTTATACGCTAAATATGAAAAGTGTGAGTTTTGGTTGAAGGAAGTTGCTTTCCTAGGCCATGTGGTGTCGGGGGATGGTATTAAGGTGGATTCTAAGAAGACCGATGTTATTAGGAATTGGCCTAGACCTTTGACCCCGTCGGATATAAGGAGTTTCTTGGGTTTAGCGGGTTATTATAGGAGATTTGTAGAAGGGTTTTCTTCTCTTGCTTCTCCTATGACTAAGTTGACTCAAAAGAAGGCTAAATTTGTGTGGTCGGATGAGTGTGAGGAAAGCTTCCAAACTTTGAAAGAAAGGCTTGTGTCCGCTCCTATTTTGTCACTTCCAGATGGGTTAGAAGGTTTTGTTGTTTATTGTGATGCTTCCCATATTGGTTTGGGTTGTGTGTTGATGCAAAGTGGTAAGGTTATAGCCTATGCTTCTAGGCAACTTAAGGTTCATGAAAAAAATTACCCAACCCATGATCTTGAATTGGCCGCCGTGGTTTTTGCTTTAAAGATTTGGCGTCATTATTTGTATGGGGTGCATGTTGATATCTTCACCGACCATAAGAATCTCCAATATGTGTTCACACAAAAAGATCTTAACTTGAGACAAAGGAGGTGGTTAGAATTCCTTAAGGATTATGATATGAGTGTTCACTATCATCCGGGGAAAGCTAATGTGGTGGCGGATGCATTGAGTAGAGTGTCCATGGGTAGCTTGGCTCATGTGGAGGAAGGTAGTAAAGAGTTGGCTAAGGAGGTCCATCGGTTGGCCAAATTGGGAGTTAGGTTAGAAGGGGTGGATAGTGGAGGAGTAGTTGTTGTTGATGGTTCAAGGTCTTCCTTGGTTGATGAGGTGATAGTCAAGCAAGATCTTGATCCTTCTTTGGTAGAATTAAAGGCTTTGGTGAGTAGTGGTAAGGTGGAGGTTTTCTCCCAAGGGGGAGATGGTGCCCTTAGGTACCAAGGTAGATTATGTGTTCCTTGTGTGGATGGTGTGAGGGAAAGAATCCTTGATGAGGCTCATAATTCTTCTTATTCTATTCATCCGGGGTCAACAAAGATGTATAGAGACTTGAGGGATGTGTATTGGTGGGGCGGTATGAAGAAGGACATTGCAAAATTTGTTTCGGGTTGCCATAGTTGTCAACAAGTCAAGGCTGAACATCAAAGGCCGGGTGGCCTAACTCAAGACATTGAGATACCTACTTGGAAGTGGGAAGAAATCAACATGGATTTTGTAGTGGGCTTACCCAAGGCTAGAAGAGGCTTTGATTCGGTTTGGGTGGTGGTTGATCGGATGACAAAGTCGGCTCATTTCCTACCGGTTAAAACTACTTACGGGGCTGAAGAGTATGCCAAGTTGTACATTCATGAATTGGTAAGGTTGCATGGGATTCCTTTGTCTATCATCTCGGATCGTGGTGCCCAATTCACTTCTCACTTTTGGAAGTCATTCCAAAGGGGTCTTGGTACAAAGGTAAAGCTTAGCACGGCCTTCCACCCTCAAACGGATGGCCAAGCCGAAAGAACAATTCAAACCTGGGAGGATATGCTTAGAGCTTGTGTATTGGAGTTGAAAGGTAGTTGGGATGATCATCTTCCTTTGATTGAATTTGCATACAACAATAGTTATCATTCTAGTATCGGTATGGCTCCTTTTGAGGCACTTTATGGTAGACGGTGTAGGTCACCGGTTGGGTGGTTTGAAGTCGGAGAGGTGGCCTTGTTGGGTCCGGATCTGGTCATGGATGCTCTTGAGAAGGTAAGGATGATTAGGGAGAGGTTGAAAACAGCCCAAAGTCGTCAAAGGTCTTATGCCGATGTGAGGAGACGGGATCTTGAATTCAAAGTGGGTGATTGGGTTTATTTGAAGGTTTCTCCAATGAAAGGTGTGGTTCGTTTTGGTAAGAAGGGGAAATTAAGTCCTAGGTATGTCGGTCCTTATGAGATAATAAGAAGGGTTGGTAAAGTAGCCTATGAGTTGGGGTTGCCCAAGGAGATGGAATTAGTTCATCCGGTATTCCATGTATCGATGTTGAGGAAATGTGTTGGTGATCCTAATGCTATTGTACCTCTTGAGGTTGTGGGTGTTGTAGAAGATAATTTGACGTATGAAGAAGTCCCGGTTCCGATCTTAGATAGACAAGTTAAAAGGTTGAGGAACAAAGAAGTGGCGTCCGTTAAGGTGCTTTGGAGAAATCAACAAGTGGAGAGTGCTACTTGGGAGGCCGAAGCGGACATGCAAAGACGTTATCCTTATCTATTCAACTCCACTCAAGCCTAAGGTATTAAATCAAGTCCTTTGTACTCCATCGAGTCTTACATTTCAGCCTCTGAATCATTAATGTGCATACATGTTTAAATTGATGAGTTATGGATGCTTTACACTAAGTTTTGAAATCTTGAAGTGATGTTTAAATAAAACTTTTGCATTCATGTTGGGGCTGATATGTTCATACTAAGTCTTGCCTTGTACGTCTCTTCCACATTCGGGGACGAATGTTCCCAAGGGGGAGATATTGAAACGACCCCAAAAATGCCCGAAAATGTGCTTCGGAAACACCTATAATTGTAATTTCCATATATCTCAAAATCCGTTTCGTTTTTCAAAAATACGACTTCATATTCTTGTTTAGGGGGTCAAATTGAGTGGGAAATGGGTCTAACCCAAATTTTAGAGCAACCGTATCAAAATCCAAAATTTCCAAGTGAAGCCTTTTTCGAGGGTCTACTTTGGAGGGTCATATCTCCTAGCACACAAATTATTTGGTGGCCAATAATATATCCATGGAAAGACCTTTGAGTTAGCTATCTAACGCACTTCGTTTCACCTCATTCGGAGTTCGGACGAAGAAGTTATGCGCATTTTCGTAAAATCTGTCCGGCAGAAAAAGACAATTTCCAGTAGCTAATTTTACTGTTCACCCGCCCCATTTTTTTTTCTAAGTGTTGGACGATTTTCTTCCAAAGGGCATTTGTTATTTCCTATATAGCATTAGTTCAAATTTCATCTCTAAAACATTTCCAAAACGCCTCTCCCATACTTAGACACATTTTCTCTCAAATTCTCTCAAGAACCCTAATCCAAAACCTTCCTCAAGATTGAAGAGACTCTTGTTCCAAGTTGCAAGCTTCCATTGAAGACACTCTCAAGACCTTCATAAGAACTCAAGGTATGTGGTGTTGAACTCATGGGTCCTTCCACCCATAGTGCCTAGAATCTATTCTACTCACTAATTCATGGTTTAAGTTAAGATTCATATATTAGTCTTGTTCTTTGTAATAATTTCCTACACATTGAATTTTAAACATGAAAAGTGATTGTTTTGAGCATGTTGTGACCCTAGAACTTGAACCTAAATTTGGAATGGATGTGGAGATTTTCATGTGGTATTGTGGGTGTTAAAAAGGTGTTGTTGTAGGTTGTTCATTGGTTTGGCTGCATAATTACTACCCTATTTCCCATGCTCTTTGATTCCATTACATGCCTTCAAGGTGTTTGACAAAATGTCCAACTATGGAGAATTGATAAATTGATGCTTTAAAGCTTGAGTTATGAGATGTATGGAACTCCAAAGATGTGTTGATGACAAACTAAGCTTGTGTATATGTTCATTCCATACGTGAGATTGCATTAGAGCCTAATGAGAATTTCCTATATAAAGTGTTGCATGACCATGCCCGGTCCGGGGGAAAAGAACCGGACAACCATGTGAGAGGTTTATATCTCACCACCTAGGATGCTTGGGGTGTGACCAACATCAACCATGTGAGAGGTTTATATCTCACCACCTAGGATGCTTGGGGTGTGACCAACATCAACCATGTGAGGGGTTTATACCTTGCCACCAGGGTGTCCGGGTGTGAACGGCATCCCCCATCCTAAGTTGGGGTTATAGATTGGTTGGATCATGCATACACATATGATATCTACTATTAGTATAGATTTACTTAAACATATTTTGACTTCACTTTGATCATGCATCCTCATATTGTTATTCATAATGCCTATGAAACTATTTCTTGTATTTCGATTGTGTCCTTGTTTATTGTTGTGTTGCACCACGCATACTTAGTACATTCCAAGTACTAACGCATATTTTGCCTACATGATGTCACCATGTTGGGACCAGAGCTACTCTTGATCCTTCTCTCCATTCACATGGCTAGTACGACGCTTATCCGAGTTTGTTGGTGAGTCCTCAATAATTCGAGGGCTATGTTATGTTTCTTACTCCTATGTTTTGAGACTTTAGCTTGCAATTGTATTTTAACTATGAGGGGAGCCGGTAATATGTCATGGCCCCCGTCCTATCTATGTATGTAGAGGTGTGCGTTGGACAAGTATTTTGTAAACGAGCTTGACTCTTATTCTATGATGTCATTTTGAAATGGTTTGCCTTAGTCCCTATTTCCCGTTAATTAATGTTGAATGTACTTCCACGACCGATGAAGTGTGATGACAAGTTTGAGAGGCTTGTTGGGGTTCCTTCGGGTTCCTCATTCGCCATGTCACGTCTAAGCCCTAGGCTTGGGTCGTGACACCTAAGACCCTAAATCCTAAACCTAAAACCCTAAACCCTAAACTATAAGAAATCGGAAAGCCTATAAACCCTAAAAGAAACTCTAAAAACAATTTAAAACACCTACAAAACCGTAATCTCTAAACCCTAAGTCCTAAAAATCCGTAGAACAGAAAACTAAAATAAACAAATAAACCCTAAGCCCTAAACCCTAAACACAAAGAAACACTTAACATTTAAAAAGCTTTAAAAAATCACTAAACCTAAAAAAACTCTAATATATAAACCCTAGAATGCCCTAAATCGTTTATGCTAGACCCAAAAAATACAGATAAAAAAAATTCTAAGCCCTAAACTCTAAAACCTATAAAACACTAAAAGGCATTAAACTAAAAATCCATAGCCCTAAACCCTTAAAACCTAGATAAAACCCTAAACCCAAAACCCATAACCTAAAAAAAACCTCTTAAAACCCTAAATCCTAAACTTCAAGCCCTAAGAAACCATAGACTCTTAACCTTAGGAAACCCTATATCCTATTAACCTTAAAATCGATACCATTTAAAACCCAAACAAAACCCAAAGCTCTAAACTCTAAATTCTAAAAATATGTAAACCATAAACCATAGCTACACAACAAAATCCTAAGCCCAAAACCCTAAATTCTAAAAAACCCTAAGAAACACTTAACCCTAAAAAACTCAAGAACCCCTAAATCTAAAACACTCTAAACCCTATAAAGCCCTAAATCATATATATTAAACCCTAAAAACACAAAAAAACCTTAGCCCTATACCCAAAACCTAAAAAATTCAAAAAAACATTAACCTACCTAGTGCCTTAAATCTTAAAAACCTAGATAAAAACCTTAACCTAAAACCCTAAACCTACAAAAACTCTAATCCCTAAACCCTAAACCCTAACCTAAAACCCAAAATCCTAAACCTATAACCCTAAATCCAAAACTTTAAGAAACCCCTAATCCTATAAATCCTAAAGAAATCCTAAAACCCATTTAAAATCCCTACAAAACCCTAATCTCTAAAACCTAAATCCTTAAAATCCGTAAACCCTAAAACTAAAATACACAAATAAACCCTAAGCATTAAACCCTAAACCCTAAGAAACACTTAACCTTTAAAAACCCTTGAAAACCCAAAAACCGCTAAACCTAAAAAACTTTAAGCTCTTAACCCTATGAAACCCTAATTCGTATATGTGAAACCCTAAAAGACACAAAATAAAACCCTAAGCCCTAAACTCTAAAACCTATAAAACCCTAAAAAGTATTAACCTTAAAATTTCAAGGCCCTAAACCATTAAAACCTAGATAAAACCCTTACTATAAAACCTTAAACATAAAATATTTCCTAGACCTAAACCCAAAACCCTAACCTAAAACCCTAAATCCTAATCCTAAAACCCTAAACCCTAAACTATAAGAAACCGTAAAGCGTATAAACCCTAAAAGAAACTCTAAAAACAATTTAAAACGCCTACAAAACCGTAATCTCTAAACCCTAAGTCCTAAAAATCCGTAGACCATAAAACTAAAATACCCAAAGAAACCCTAAGCCCTAAACCCTAAACACAAAGAAACACTTAACCCTTTAAAATCATAAAAACCCAAAAACCACTAAACCTAAAAAACTCTAATATATAAACCCTATAAAGCCCTAAATCGTATATGCTAAACCCTAAAAATACAGATAAAAAAAATTATAAGCCCCAAACTCTAAAAACTATAAAACCTTAAAAAGCATTAAACTAAAAATCCAAAGCCCTAAACCCTAAAAACCTAGAGAAAACCCTTAACCCCAAACCCATTATCTAAAAAAATCCCTCCGAAAACCCTAAATCCTAAACCTAAAGCCCTAAGAAACCCAATACCCTAAAATCTACCCTAAAAACTCTAAATACCAATTAAAAACCCTACAAAACCCAAAGCTCTAAACTATAAATTCTAAAATTTGTAAACCGTAAACCATAGCTACACAACAAAACCCTATGCCCAAAACCCTAACCTCTAAAAAACCCTAAGAAACACTTGAGCATAAAAAAACTCAAGAACCCCTAAATCTAAAAAAACTCTAAGCTCTAAACCCTATAAAGCCCTAAATCGTATATGTTAAACCCTAAAAACACAAAGAAACCATAGCCCTAAACCCTAAGATTATAAATTCCTAAAAAATATTATCCTACCCAGAGCCTTAAATCGTAAAAACCTAAATAAAAACCTTAACCTAAAACCCTAAAGCTATAAAAACACTAATCCCTAAACCCTAAACCCTAACCTAAAAACCTAAATCCTAAACCTATAACCTTAAATCCTAAACTTTAAGAAACCCTAAATCCTATAAACCCTAAAGAAACCCTAAAACCCATTTAAAACCCCTACAAAACCCTAATCTCTAAACCCTAAATCCTAAAAATCCGTAAACCCTAAAACTAAAATACACAAATAAACCCTAAGCCTTAAACCCTAAACCCTAAGAAACACTTACCCTTTAGAAACCCTTAAAAGTACACATAAAAAAAATTCTAAACCCTAAACTCTAAAACCTGTAAATCCCTAAAAATCATTAAACTAAAATTCCAAAGCCCTAAACCCTAAAAACCTTGATAAAACCATTAACCCAAAACCCATAACCTAAAAAAAACCCTCTGAAAACCCTAAATCCTAAACCTAAAGCCCTAAGAAACCTTAAACCCTCAACCTTAGGAAACCATAAATCATAGAAACTCTAAAATCGACCCCAAAAACCCTAAATACCATTTAAAACCCCTACAAAACACAAAGCTCTAAACTCTAAATTCTAAAAATCTGTAAACCCTAAATCATAGCAACATAACAAAACCCTAAGCCCATAACCCTAAATTCTAAAAAACCCAAAGAAACACTTAACCCTAATAAATTCAAGATCCACTAAATATAAAAAACTCTAAGTTCTAAACCCTATAAAGCCGTAAATCGTATAAGATAAACCCTAAAAATACAAAAAGAAACCTTAGCCCTAAACCCTAAACCTATAAAATACTAAAAAACATTAACCTACCCTGTGCCTTAAACCGTAAAACCCTAGTTAAAAACCTTAACCTAAAACCCTAAACCTACAAAAACACTAATCCCTAAACCCTATACCCTAACCTAAAACCCTAAATCCTAAACCTATAACCCTAAATCATAAACTTCAAGAAACCCTAAATCCTATAAACCCTAAAGAAACCCTACATCCTAAACTTTAAGAAACCCTAAATACTATAAACCCTAAAACCCATTTAAAACCCCTACAAAACCCAAACTAGAAACCCTAAATCCTAAAAATCCGTAAACCCTAACTATAAACCCTAGATCCTAAAAATTCGTAAACCCTAAAACTAAAATACACAAATAAACCCTAAGCCTTAAACCATAAATCCTAAGAAACACTTAACGTTTAAAAACCCAAAAACTGCTAAACCTAAATATCTTTAAGCTCTTAACCCTATGAAACCCTAATTCGTATATGTTAAACCCTAAAAAACACAAAATAAAACCCTAAACCCTAAGGCCAATAAAACCCTAAAAATTCTAAGCCCTAAACTCTAAAGCCTATAAAACCCTAAAAATCATTAAACAAAAAATTCAAAGCCCTAAACTCTATAAACCTTGATAAAACCATTAACCCAAAACCCATAACCTAAAAAAAACCTCTGAAAACACTAAATCTTAAACCTAAAGCCCTAAGAAACCCTAAACCCTTCACCTTAGGAAACCCTAAATTCTATAAACCTTAAAATCGACCCTAAAAACTCTAAATACCATTTAAAACCCCTACAACACCCAAAGGTCTAAACTCTAATTTCTAAAAATATGTAAACCATAAACCATAGGTACACAACAAAACCCTAAGCCCAAAACCCTAAACTCTAAAAAACCCCAAGAAGCACATAACCCTAAAAAACTTAAGAACCCCTAAATATAAAAAAACTCTAAGCTCTAAACCCTATAGAGCCCTAAATAGTATATGTTAAACCCTAAAAACACTAAAAAAACCATAGCCCTAAATCCTAAACCTATAAAATCCTAAAAAACATTAACCTACCCAAAGCCCTAAACCGTAAATACCTAGATAAAAACCTTAACCTAAAACCCTAAACCTACTAAAACACTAATCCCTAAACCCTAAACCCTAACCTAAAACCCTATATCCTAAACCTATAACCCTAAATCCTAAACTTTAATAAACCCTAAATCCTATAAACCCTAAAGAAACCCTAAAACCCATTTTAAACCCCTACAAAACCCTAATCTCTAAACCCTAAATCCTAACAATCCGTAAACCCTAAAACTAAAAAATAGAAATAAACACTAAGTCTTCAACCCTAAATCCTAAGAAACACTTAACCTTTAAAACCCCAAAAACTGCTAAACCTAAAAAAACTTTAAGCTCTTAACCCTACGAAACATTATTTGTATATGTTAAACCGTAAAAAACACAAAACAAAACCCTAAGCCCTAAACTCTAAAACCTAAAAAACCCTAAAAAACATTAACATTAAAAATCCAAAGCCCTAAACCCTTTAAACCTAGATAAAACCCTTACTGTAAAACCCTAAACATAAAATATTTCTAAGACCTAAACCTTAAACCCTAAATCCTAAACCTAAATCCCTAAGCCCTAAACTATAAGAAATCGTAAAGCCTATAAACACTAAAAGAAACTCTAAAAACAATTTAAAATCCTTACAAAACCGTAATGTCTAAACTCTAAGTCCTAAAAATCCGTAGACCATAAAACAAAAATACACAAATAAACCCTAAGCCCTAAACCCTAAACACTAAGAAACACTTAACCCTTAAAAACATTAAAAAAAACCACTAAACCTAAAAAACTCTAATATATAAACCCTATAATGCCCTAAATCATTTGTGCTAAACCCTAAAAATACACATAAAAAATATTCTAAGCCCTAAACTATAAAACCTATAAACCACTCAAAGAATTAAACTATAAATCTAAAGCCCTAAACCCTAAAAACCTAGATAAAACCATCAACCCAAAACCCATAACTTAAAAAAAAAACCTCCGAAAACCCTAAATCCTAAACCTAAAGCCCTAAGAAACCCTAAACCCTTAACCTTAGAAAACCCTAAATCCTATAAACCAAAAAATCGACCCTAAAAACCCTAAATACCATTTAAAAACCCTACAAAACCAAAAGCTCTAGACTCTAAATTCTAAAAATTTGTAAACCGTAAACAATAGCTACACAACAAAAACCTAAGCCCAAAACCCTAAATTCTAAAAAACCCAAAGAAACACTAAACCCTAAAAAACTCAAGAGTCCCTAAATCTAAAAAACTCTAAGCTCCAAACCCTATAAAGCCCTAAATCATATATGTTAAACCCTAAAAACACAAAAAAACCTTAGCCCTAAACCCTAAACCTATAAAATCCTAAAAATCATTAACCTACCCAGAACCCTAAACAGAAAAAACCTAGATAAAAACCTTAACGTAAAACCCGAAACCTATAAAAACACTAATCCCTAAACCCTAAACCCCAACCTAAAACCCTAAATCCTAAACCTATAACCCTAAATCCTAAACTTTAAGAAACCCTAAATCCTATAAACCCCAAAGAAACCCAAATACCCATTTAAAACCCCTACAAAACCCTAAATCCTAACAATCCGCAAAACCTAAAACTAAAATACACAAATAAACACTAAGCCTTAAACCCTAAACCCTAAGAAACACTTAACCTTTAAGAAATTCTAAAGACTGGGGCAAAAGAATCCCATACTGCAGCGGAAAGGGAGTTGGATGGAACTCGTTTTAATAATCCCAAGGAAGATTCCGGTCAAATTAGCGGAAAAGGGACTGGGGCAAAAGAATCCCACTCTCAAGATGTTCATAATAGTCAAAAATCCCATGATTTAACCGTCCCAATTGAGAGAAATCCACAGGCGACGAAGGCGAGTGAATCGTCCCAACAGCGCCACCAAAATCGAAGCACTACGAAAAAATTTGCGATGAATCTGATCTTGGGAGAGGTAATATTGGTCGTGGTGGTCATAACAATGAAGCTTCAAGTACATTTCATGGTGGAATTGCCGATTTAGGCGATCTGGGCGGAATTTCGGCAAAAAATCTCAATACGCTGATGAGCCGCGTGTTTCATCAGTGCCTCACATCCAAATTAGGGAAGGAAAGCAACATGTTCAAGATTTGTGGCAATCTAACACTTCTCATATAGATGAGCAATTCATCAAGAAACAGGGTAAGGACACAAGTATAATTCATAATGCTAATTCTCGTCTAACTGTGTTTCCTGCAAATCAAGCCCATCTGAATTCTGGTACTGAACATTTTAGAAAGGAAAATGACCAACAGAAAATTTGGGTTGCTAAAGATCAAGGGAATACTAATACGATTAAGTCTACCACTAGAATTGATCAACAACAGGTTTATCAGGATAATTTTCCTTGAATTTCTAGTAATTTTGACAAACATGTTCCTAAAAATAATAATAGTAATATTCGAAATGATCGTCCTAATCCTTCTAGTCCTCCCAATCCCCCCAAAACTGATCTTCTTGCTGCTCCGGCTCCTTATACAGTAGTGCAAACTTATGCTAATCATCTTAGATATAGTCAGTCCAAATGTGATATTCCCATTACTTTGACTGCTCCTGAAATCACCACCAAACACGACCTGCCTATTTTTTTATATGTGAAAGAAGAGGTGATGAGAGATTTAGCAGCAGCCTGCAAATATACTCTCATTGGGAAATTTAGTTACACCATGCCTAAATTGGAACTTATTAGAAATAACTTCATATTGCAAACTCAATTATCGGGTGGTGTTAAAATTGCTCATTTTAATTCTAGACATGTGTAAATTGATCTTGATAATGAGCTTGATTACAATATGGTTTGGACCAAGCTGGACAGGTGATGCGAATTCAAGTGTGGACTCCTAATTTTAAACCTGCTTAAGAAACTCCTATAGTCCCTATTTGGATCTCTCTGCCTGAGCTACCTTGGCATTGCTATAATAAAGAGTTTGTTTCTGGCTTACTCTCTCTCCCCTATTGGCAAGGTTTTATACTTAGATTCTGCTTCTATTAAAAAGACTAGGGGTAGTCATGGTAGGGTTAAGGTTCAAGTTGATCTTACTCATAAGAGATCCCCTTAAATATGGATGGGTTATATAGGGGAGGATATCACTGATGGTAGATGGCAGAAAATAGAATATGACAATATTCCTGATTATTGTTTCTATTGTAAGCATCAAGGTCATTTAGAAAATGAGTGTACCATAAGACAAAGAGATGAGGATAGAAAGAAAAAGGATATAGAGGCTGTGAGGAATAAGAATAACAAAGAGATGGAACATAATACACAAACTAAGGATCAAAAAGAAGGTGATCAGAAGGAAGGTACCAATCAACAATATAACCAACAAAGAGATCAGGAACAAATTCAGTATCAGCAAGTGGAGCATTGGCAAACACAAAAAAAGAGGAACAATAATCAACCTTTGGCAACTCAAGGCAATGTTAGACAAACAGAATAGACCACCAAACATGCAGGTATAACTACTATTCCTACACAAAATACATATATTAATCTTAATGTGCAGGAGTCATCACCTAGTCTAGAGGTTTTGGACAAATTCAAAGGCAACATAAGTGATAGCAGACTTCATACAGCAGCAACAAAGCAGCAGGGTCAACATGAGTATACCAGGAAAATAGCAAATGCTGGAAAAGACAAAACTAACAAGTAATTACAGGTGGATATAATTTCTAACTAGGTAACAGAGATCAACAAAGGCAAGGAAGTTTATACAGGGCAAGCTGGTACATGTATTGACTCAATGCTCCCATCCCCTAATCCCATTGATAATGTTGTTAATGTTATTGTTGAGGGAGTTCTTGGAGGTTTGGATGGGAGGGGACAGGAGATAGATACTGACCTGCAGAGGGGGGGAACTGACTCATGGTAGACATGAGGAAGTGGAATTTGACCATAGAGGAGACTTTAGAGCCCCTGCTACCCCCTTCAAGAATCAACAGACACTTGCCACTCCACAGGTCACAGATACAGGGCAACAACAGGGCAGATTTAATAACAAATCAGGGGACAGATTGAGTAAAAAGAAAAGAGAGGCTATAAAAAAGAAATTGCAACAGAATATTGGTAAAGATACAGCTGGGATAGATACATGTCAATAGACTGAAGGCTATGCTGATGCCTAGGTTACTGAGGGTAACATGGCTAAGGTGCCTCCTGATGATTATGGGGCACTCAATTCTGAGGATGATCTGGATCCTGATATTCAATCTTTGGAGGACTTTGATGAAGAAACACTAGATACCCAGCCATATACTGGTCAAGTATTTTGTTCCTCCTTCAAGGATAAAGTTACTGATGTTCAGAGAATTACAGAACAACAGGATTTATCCCCTAGAGGAAGGAAACAAACTAGGCACAATCCTCAACAAAATATTACTAGCAAATCTGACACTTCTAGCAGGCCCATGACTAGGTCCAAATCAAAAAGCTATTAATAAGTAAAGCTATTTACTAGAATGCTACAAGTATCAATACCAAAGGATCCTTGGAAAGGCTTCAAGCACTCAAGAATATGCATCATTTATCTATTATTGCTATCGTGGAGCCATTTGCAGATAACTCTCAGCTTAATAAGGTAAGGGGTCAACTACAGATGGATCATGCAGTCAGTCATACTAATGGGAAAATTTGGCTTTTTTGGTCTAATGAAGTGACTGGTCAGATTTTGGAAAAACATGATCAACCTATCACAGTAACTTTTCATCACATAGATAATTCTGAGAAATTAATTATGTCCTTTATTTATGCTAAATGCAAGGAATATATGACGAGAGCTTTGTGGGAAAGGATCAATTTTTATGCTAATATGGATTTACCCCGGTGTACAATTGGTGATTTCAATGTTATCAGCTCTTTTGAGGAGAAACTTGGGGGAATACCTTACAATATGAATAAGAGCTTTGAATTTATTGGATTTATAGAGGCATGTGGATTGACTGATCTAGGATACACAGGGTTATCATTCACATGGTGCAATCAAATGGATGCAGAAGCTAGAGTTTGGAAGAGATTAGATAGGGCTATTGTTAATGATAAATAGTTAGAGGTTATGCCACAAACTACCATTGAAAATTTATCTTCTGTTCGTTCTAATCATACTCCTATGTTGATGGAAATGAATAGGGTTACAGAGAGTCATATCAAATATTTCAAGTTCCTACATTTTTGGGTTGACATTGTCACTTTCTTGAAAATAGTCCAACAGTGCTAGGAAAAGGGAGTTACTGGCAATCCGATGTGGAGATTACATCA